>NC_133361.1:96911391-97013891 GCF_049309525.1 Garra rufa
ACAGAATTTTTAATTTTAATTTTTTTGAATTTTTTCCAAAACATTTTTCAGCTGTTTGTTTTTATGCAGCAAACACATAGGGTTTTTAATGTGCCTTCTAAAAAATCTAAACAATTAAGACAGTAATTTGTTTTAAATATGATAAATTATATACTTGATTTATCCCTTTTAATGGTATAAAGGCTGAAATGCCATTGTATAAGATATTGTTTTTGTGTGAATCTGTATCTGAATTATAAATCATGTAATTTTATGACCTAAAATTCTACCTTACATCGTCCAACCCCACTCATTCTGTTCATTTTACTTGTGCAGCTCTTAAAAAGGACCATACATTGCTTTAAATTTATATTAAAAAATTATGCAGATACACTAAAGAGTGAAATAAAATTCCTTCCTTGATATTTGTTTATATTTGTGTATTGAAAACATATTTGATTGACATTTAGACTCCTGTTTGAATTTCTATATTAAAAAAAAAAATTAAAAAGCTTTTTTATTTGGGCTAGTTCAATAAATTTTTGGGCTACCAAAATGTAAAAATCACCTGAGATGCGACTGAAATGAAGTAGGCTATGTACAGTATAAATTTCTACACCTGCTGTTAATGTTTACAAAGGTCACATAAGAATATTGCCCATAGGTTATTTTAAAAGTTCAAATGTATCAGAATAAACTAATTTTATGTTTGATTTGTGTTATGTATGATAATTGAGCCTCTAACATAATACCTAATATGGTAAATGTGATATCCTAATTATTAATAAATAATTTAAATAATTAAATTAATCGCAAAATTTTTCGCAAATTTCTAGGACTTGCCACCACAAAATTTATAATTTTCATCGCAAAAATCACAAAAAAAATTCGTGAAATCCTGGAGGGACTGATTTAAGATCAATCATTGCAGATTCATTTCAGTTGAAACAGCTCAAACTTACATTTTAGTCTAGGACATTTTTTGCCATTTTTTTTTTCTTTCTAGAGCCAGGCATTTTAATTAGGATCAAAAGAGTTCAGCTTTGAGAATGAAAACCTACCTGTTTGTTCCTCAGTATCTTCAATCATCATGTCTTTACTCTCCTCTTCAACAAAGTCCATCTTTGTTTGTTCCTCAGTATCTTCATCTTTGACTCTGAATGTTTCTTCAATCTTCATGTCTTCACTCTCCACTTTGATGAATGCCAGTATTTCTGTGTTTGGAAACTTTGTCCTGTTTTTAAGATGAGAATAATAAAGATGACAATATCCAGTTAGACCTGTAGTAAACTCAAAAAAGAAGATCAGGAGACTGAGTGAATCTTCATCAGATCTTGGTTGAGATGTTACTGTGTGTCGCTGCAGTCATCCAGACTGACTAAAGCACTCAATCACTGGAGTTTAAGACAGATTTCAGGATCATCATTAGAAGATAAAATATGCAAAGGATGTAAGCAGTTACAGGAATTTGCCCAGATTTTCAGCGACTCTAATCCAATCAGCAGAACCATAGACTCATTATCACAGAGATCAGGGAAAGTCTCACCTTCAGCCTCTGCATTCATATTTAACTCAGATATTGATCAGAAACAAAGACACCAATTAAAGAAATGAGGCAGAAACATCAACAGCCAATAAAGACAAAAGATGACACTTACCATCATTTCACATTCATGTTCACACTCTCCTAAAGATAAATATATTCATTTAAAATTTAAATGCCATCCATCTTTTCTGCTGCTTTTCTAATGAATGTTTTTTTTTTTTGTTGCAGTAATTATTCTTTAGACACCCCTGTTTTAAATAACTATCAGCCAAATTCTGTGTTTACTTTAACCTAAGGTACTAGAACATTTTGTGTTCAGCCAATTAGTCTTTTCTAATTAAAAGTACTTCTGAAAAATTTAATTCAGGTTTTAAGTCTATTCATGGCACTGAGTCTGCTTTGCTGACTCTTAACTCCTGACTGATGCTTTTACACAACTTTTTATGCAATCATGTAAATCCAAATAATATAAAATATCGAGGTTTAATAAACATTTAAATCACCTAAAGAGCTTTCCTATTTTTCAGATATAGTAATCAAGTACTCTGTATACTCCAGTTGACTAAGTTTGGGTATAAATAAAGACATATAAATTTGCCTTTATGTATAAAGAATCTTAAAGTATTATGTTATTAACATAATCTCTATTTGTACTTTCAAATAAGAAATATTTACTTTTTAACACAGGTATATAAAGTAATTTGTTAAGGCACTCAAAATACTCTTTTCCAAATTTATGATTGGATATTTACTATTTATTATCATTTCATTATCATTGTCATATTTCACAACACTACGGAGCGGGAAACAGGGAGACAAGGAAACGCAGGAGTGAACTTAAAACAGTCTTTATCAGACAAACTAAAACACAACTCAGGAGTAGGGCTGTGCAATTAATCGCAATCGCAAAAAAATCGCGATTTAAGGACATGCGATTTCTAAACCGCACAAGGCTGCGATTTTATCTATCCCCCCAACGGCACCCCCGCCCCCCTTGAACGTCAAGTTCATTTTATTTTCGATATAGCGCCAGATCACAATAGAAGTCATTTAAGGTTATCTTTCCTATAGAACAGGTCTATACATCGTTCTTTTATTAAACATACTAAATTGCCTTATGTTATTTATCTTATTTACACTAAGGCATGTAATTTCTGTCTCTTCATCATGGTCGCGTGATTACAATGTCTCCTCCAAGAAAACACGGACTGGATCGCGGACTCCATTCATAAAAACCTAATCTACTATAGCGCGGAATGCCACGTAATTCGTCGATTTCTGGATTAATAAATCAAAAGTTGGTCTGTCACTTAATTCAAATCGCGATATGGACTAGTGTCTGTGAAAACTGAAATGCAGAAAGGCCGTTTTAATATGAATCCTGCATGTTTCGTTTGCTTCTGTATGTATGTATGAATGGTGGTGAGCGTTTTATTTCTTTACTACTTGCAGACTGAAGCACACGTGACGCTCCCGCTAATTTTTGGCCTTTGCATCTCACATGAACAGATAAACTCAATCGCCAAATCGCTGCTGTGAGTTTCACTTTTACCGTTTCATTTGAGAAAACTAGCATCAAATACACACAGAAACTTCATGGCAACCTGTCAAAATAAAAGTACGGTTTAACATGTAAAAGAACAATATTAGTCCTGTATTACTATTGTACAGTATAATGTAGGTGTTTATATATTCCAATTTAAATAATTTACATAAAACAATATATATGATAAAAAAAATATAACAACAAGATTAACCACTTAACTATTATTTAAACGTTTTAAACTGAATATAATTTTTGTTACACGCATTGATTTTAACAGTAAGTTTCTGTTTGACAAAAATGAAAAGGGTTTATTTTTCATTTGATTAAAAATAAATGTTTATGCTTTTTCATTATCAGAAAAATTAAAACACATAAGAATTTCAAAAAAAAAAAAAAAAAAAAGCAAAAGATTTTAGAACCCTCAAAATGTTAAAATAGAGAGTTTTGGACTTATTTTTCCACTGAAATGAATGTATTCGTTATTGCACAAAGTAGGCTAAAGTACCAGGGGAAAAAAAGTAAAATGGCTTATTTATTTTATGTTGTCTGTTTTAAAGCCAATTTTACTAGTTTTTTTTTTTTTTTTTTATTAAACTTAATACTGTTATTTCATGGTGAAATGTTTTGTTATGCACTTCTTGTGCACTGAATACATTTAGAATGTATGTATGTAGCTTGTTTGAAAAAGCAAAAAATAAATAAAAAAATCGCAAATAAAATCGCAATCGCAATATTTGTTCAAAAAATCGCAATATGATTATTTTGTCTATATTGCACAGCCCTACTCAGGAGTACAACAGGAAGACATTCACTCAGATGATGTAAGACATCGGAGGAGAAAACCAGAAACAGATCACTCTTAAATACTCGACTAAACGAAGGAAAGACAAGACACTCCTGAAATCAATGGAAACAGGAACAGGAAAACCAAATATAGGCATTAGAAAACATCAGGAAAAACAAGGACAAGGAGCTCATGGAAACAAAAACAAACACAAGGACAGTCCATAAGTGTGACAATCATTACTGCAAAAGACTAAATTATATTGGCTGAAATGAAATTATTGCCTACGAAATTCAGCAGAAAAGATAAATGTTGAATTCTAAATGAATCTCTTTTGCTTTAGGTGTGTGTGAATATGTAAAGTGAGACTGTCATCTTTTGTCTGTGATACTCTCCATGTTTCTGCCTCTTTAATTTTTGTGAATGTTAATGCTAATGAACACTTGAGTTGTGTGTGAATGTCTTTCCCTGATCTCTGTGATCATGAGTGCTATAGTTAGAGTTTAGTATAGAACTGATCACATCCCTTGAATACTGTGTTTAAGCTTGTGATCTGAGAGCTTTGTCTTCATCTGTAAGAACGGCCTCCTGAAATCTGAACAAAACTCAAGTGATTGAGTGCTTTAGTCAGTCTGGATGACTGCAGAGACATACAGGACCAGCTCAATCAAGATATGATGAAGACTATGTCTCCTGATCTTCATTTTCCTGCAGGAGTATTAAACGTAAACATTTAACTTCACTAAAATCATAACACTAATACTACATAACATATTTTATTTTTTCTGATAGATGTACTTCTAGTTAAAGGTTCTAATAAACTGTTTATTGTGTCTTGTATTTATTACCCAAACATTCCACTGTTAATAAGAGAAGATTTGGAGTAACAACTGAATTTGTTGGCATGTTTGTGCCAATTAAGGAAACTGAAAAGGTAATAATAAATGAATCATATTCCTTTACACTGCAAAAACTGTATTAAAAAAATTGCTTACATAAAAGAACATTACCACTGAAATCAGTAAGATCAAATACAGACCATATTATCATTTCCATCCAATCCTTACAGAAGATTTGTTCATTTTCAGTGTGGATCTGTTATTAATGACTTATGTTTGTAAATACATTTCAAACAACTGAAAACTGAAATCTTAATATGTCACTTTTTGTATTATAATCATATTTTAGCACAGATTATATAACAATAAAAAATAATAATAATCTGGGGAAATGTAAATCATATTTCATTATAAATAAACTTCTTTAGTGGTAAATAGAAACTGACACAAATATATTTTTGTGTCCTCATTTGGCCCAATAGCAAAAGAAAAATAAAATGACAGTGTTTCGATGATTTTCCAAATGATGAATAAATAAATAAATACACAAACAAAATGACAAGAGATTGATTACAATAGTCAAAAGAGTGATAGATCAAATTTGCCATCACATCCTCTTTGTAACAGTTACACAGCAGCATTAACTAGTTTAATGTGAATTTAATGACAATGTATAAAACAGAAAGTATAATGTTATAAATGTACATTTAAAAATAGAGAAAATATTAATAGATTTACAATATTAATGTGGCCTGTATGTGGATGATAAAACAAACAAAAACAAACAAACAAAAAACTGTATGATTATACATG
Source organism: Garra rufa (assembly GCF_049309525.1). NCBI lineage: Eukaryota > Metazoa > Chordata > Actinopteri > Cypriniformes > Cyprinidae > Garra > Garra rufa. The sequence continues at coordinate 96,916,899 of NC_133361.1, forward strand.
AAAAATGTGTACATCATTCCACCTAAACACACCACCCATGTTACACACAGTTCACATTTGAACCTCTTTTAAACATATTAAGCGGCAAACAGACTAAAGATAACAGTATACACTTTACACAGTATATTCGTGAACACTTGGGAGAATAAACAAAACTCACTGCGATTCAAAACTTTGGATTCACAAATGTGTTGAATTTGAGACGTGTCCTCAATCTCCCCTCTTAACAGCATCCAACACAACAATTACTGCATGTTCTTTCTATACATATAATAAAGTGCATTATTTTACATTATAACAGCCTTCAAAACATGTTCCGAAATAACTTACGCTCAATCTCCGTTCGATAAGGCTCAAATCCTCTCCCCCACCGGAGATCTCTCGCATGCAGCAGCAAAGATACAAAACGAATTCATTCGTCCACTCTGTTTATTCACGCATTACACACAGGTGAATTATATCCAATTGACAGTTTTATTAACTATTTTCTCCTCCCTTGTAGCTGCTGCTTCTAGCGCTCTCTCTGTTTTCCTCTCTGACTCAATCTCACTCTCGTGCATACACTCTTAAACAAGTAACGTTACAAAAGTAACTGCATCACGGAGAAATCTTAAAGGGGAAAATCACCAGGATAATTAAATATTGGGCTACTCCTGCCCCGGTTAAATTAATACATTTAGAAAAGCATCATCACATGGGTACGAAATTCTATTCTATATGCAACATTTTTATGATATATTTGTGATTCCAGAGAGCAGTGCACGAACTGGACTTTTATTTTGGTCCGGTGATGTGACGTCATAAAGATGCGCTGCGCTCCTCATCTGTTGTGAGTCACCTGAAGAAAGGTTTGTGGTTTCAACGTTTTTGTATCAGTGCACACTGTTACATCATTTAATGCATTTACAATAATACAATTAATAAATGCATCATTGTTAAATTTGATGTTGTAATGTTTTATTTAATGTTACTTAAAAGTTAGCCTTTAGTAACAGAGAAGGTGCGTTCCGTTTTGCCCCCTATATCATGAATCAATCGAGTGATGATAAGCAGTGTTGCCAGATCTCGCGAGATAAATAAGCAACCAGGCCTGTGAAAACAAGCCCAAAACAAGCGACTTTTTCTACGGAGCCCCCCTAGGTTCAGGGAAGAGAAAAATAAATAAACTGTGTGCAGTTTTACAATCCGTGGGGACGGATTTTTAAACTGTGGATACAGATTGTCAATACAGTAGTTTATTTATTTTTCTCCCCCCTGACCTTCAGGACAATGACCACAAGAGGGAGTTAAACCACCTTTTAACATTATTTAACATTAGAAAACTTCATAAGAAAACATTTGACATTGCACGTATTTCACACTTACATACTCAGCACAGTGCTTTTGAGTCATCCCCCGCGACCGGTTGAATCCATTATTTTACTCCTTTCTCTTTCTCCCAGTCTTTGTTATATCTCTTGGGGTATTTCGCTCACTTTTTCCCTTGCATTTGTTCCTCCAAAAAAACTATCATATAATCCAGTCAGTCACCATCATTCGACTCGCAACTCGCGCGCATTAATTTAAACGTCTGACGTTTTCCTAACCAGAAAAAAAAAAACAGATTGCACTGCCCTGCCTATGATTGGCTGTTACTCGTTGCCATCTGGGTCAAAGCCAATTAGAAGCACGATGTGGGTGGGAAAAAACTGCTGTCTCCTTTGTGTATGGGGAAAGGGGAGGGAGAGACCGTGGGAACAGTAGACAAACTCCTACGTTTTAATCGTTTATATCTGTCTATGGTTTAAATAACATATAGAAAATATCTGCTTGACAACTTATTATGGAGCTGGGATCAAGCCCAAATAAGCAACTACACTTTAGAAACAAGCCCAAAAAAACGCGACCCGCGACTATCAATATTTGTAAGCGACTTTACAAAAAAACAAGCCCAAAGTCGCTTAGAATAAGCGGACTTGGCAACACTGATGATAAGAAGTGATGAGAAAGACTCGAATCATTTGATTCAAATCATTTGTGAAACGGTTCAGTGATTCGAAACGGTCGATTCAGTGGCACGCGGACTACAAACGACAACAACAAACACAAACGAGTGAATGACAACCGAGAACGATTTCATGAACGTGTAATATACAAATAATATACAAATAATTAAATACCAAATATAACTCAAAATAGCATACGTACATAACGTTCTAATTAACTGTAATTTATTTATATTTTATATATAAGTCAATTAACTCTGACTGTCTTACTAGTGCACTGACTAGTGAACTAGGAGCTGATTGAGACTCACACAGAGATTCAGTTTGCATTGATTTTTCTTTTTATTAATTATTCTCATCTTAAACAGGACAAAGTGTTCAAACACAGAAAAACTCCTGGAGAATCAACAGAGATCCACGTAACACTATTATAAAGATGGCATTTATTAAAGAGGAGAGTGAAGACATTAAGATTGAAGAAACATTGAAACACGAAGATACTGAGGAACAAACAAAGATGGAGTTTATTAAAGAGGAGAGTGAAGACATAAAGATTGAAGAAACATTGAAACACGAGGATACTGAGGAACAAACAAAGATGGAGTTTCTTAAAGAGAAGAGGGAAGAAGCATTTAAAGTCACACAAGAAGATACTGAGGAACGAACAGGTTGGTTTTTATTCTCAAAGCTGAAATTAAAGATATTAATGAATAATGTCAAACGAGTGTAGAAATGTTGAGACATTCGACAGAAAAAAAGCAAACCTTGAAATGTGAGTAGTCATATTTGCCTAATGCATGCTGTCTACGAACAGAACAAAATAGGAGAAAACAGCGTCTTACATTAAAAAAAGCACAAAGAAGCAAGAAGCTACATTTAGTTGTAATTATGTGAGGTGTAAGATTGTAATGTATAAGTTGTACACCTCTATATCTTGTGTGCGTGTGTGTGTGTGTATTTTTTTAAAGGAGAGAATAGAGGTGAAGGAGCAAAATATAAAAGAAATAAAGAGATAAAGAGAAGAAATTAAGAAAATAATTCAAATAATATCAATACAATTAAGTAAAAAAATAGATGACCGCTTTTCAGGAGCATCAGAGGGGAGCAGTAGGTCCTACTTATAAAGAAGGTACTGTATTTTACCATGAGAACGGTATAAACCAGTGGTTCTCAAACTGATGCAGGGGTACGTGAACAAAATACTGAGCTTTATTTCTACCCCAACGGAAAGTAACATTAAAGCAAGTATTTCTGACATGCAAAATGCCACTTTTATTATAAAAACAGTTAAAAGTGAGTAAATGGTCAAATGACATTAAGTTACCTTTGTGCTGGTAAAAGTTTCGTTTGTACTGCTTCGGTTTTTAAATGATTAGATATTACATAATAGGCGATGTCATCACCAAAACTGACCCAAAATATGCTCAATCGCTAGTCGGTGAGTACTTGAACCTACGTACCAATCCGATACCATTTTCTTAAACAAGATATAAGTTATTCCCGCTAGTAAATCAGAATCCAGTTCTTCTTCGCTGCTCAAAAGAAAAAAATACAAAAATGCTAGCAGTATGTCCGCTGTTTAGCAGTAAGACTAAGACTGGACCAACCAGCCAGTAAAATGGCGACATGTCTCATATGTTACGCAGTGCGGAAAACACAGAAGGAATTGCGGAATCCAGTCATTAAACGGAATTTACAGTTTGACGCGGAATGCCCCAGAATTTGTCAAAGTTTGGATGCATTAATCAAAGGTAGGTCATTACACTCATTATCAAATCGCGATATGGACTAATACTAATCTGCAAACGGAATGTTTAAATATGAATTATGTGTGGCTCTGTGTTAATGATTTCAGATAAGAAACATCAAACAGCACGCAAAACTAACACGATACGTTTGAGCATCTCAGCACATACCGTTTATCAACATGGACCGCAGCGCAAACAAACTTGCACGAACCCCGAACAGCTTTATTCGGGAGCTAATGTTGATTTTGCGACACTGTTACTGCTGCGAGATCCAGTGAGAAGTGTTTTAAATTGCCGCACAATGAATAAGGTTGATGTAAGATCGAGTGAGAATCTTTCAAATTAGTGATGGGAAGTTCGGATAATTTTACCGGCTCGGATCTTTGAGTCTCGTTCAGCAAAATGAACAAATCTTTTTTTCGAGTCATTTCATTCATTTTACCAAAATATAATTAAAAAGCTTCCATAACACACGATCTGCTTACACAAACGTTGATCACACTACAAACAAGACAAAACTATAACGCTATTAGAAACAGAAAAGATTAATTCATTGTTTACCTGGATCTTCGGTCTATGATTAGCTCCCTCACCTCTGTCCGGGTTTGAGTCGTTCGTTCATCAAGTGACAGCCCCGTACGCTTAGCCTATGCTGCCTGAGCCGGAAAGAAAATTGATTAGTTAATCTCTCGAGTCTCGGGTTTGAGTCGTTCGTTCATCACGTGACAGCTCCATAAGTTTAACCTATGCTGCCTGAGCTGGAAACAGAATTGATTAGTTCATCTCTCGAGTCTTCGGGTTTGAGTCGTTTGTTCATCACGTGACAGCCCCAAACGCTTTACCTATGCAGGGACCGAAATTAAGTTTTTGACACACCGGCCAAGCTTATTTTTTACCTGCCAAAATTCTGAACGATTTAACACAGATATATCCAAAGCACGTTATTCTGTATATTATGTGTGCTCCGGACAGAGAGGAGTGACAATTAAAACATCAATAAGAAAAACTACTTTTTGGTAATTTTAGATTTTTTATTATAACTTGGAAATGTTTTGACTACTTGTTTTCTTTGTCCATGAAATCTGGCCTCCTGCTTCTGACGCAGTCTTTGTGCCACAGCAGGGTTCAACGCTAAAGAATTTTTCTACTGGCCCGATCGGCCAGTGGTTCAGATTTTTACTTGCCCTGCCAAAATTTTTACTAGCCCCACCAAAAAGAAAAAAAATAGTTAATATTTATTTCTTAGCCACATATTTTAAATGTGTCAAAAGCCAAATATAACTATACATACACTTTTTATTCAGCATAACTTTTCTTTAAAAATACAATTGATAATTTAAAGAATTAAAGAAGTATTTAAGATTTCAACAACTAAACATATATGCCAGCAGGTGGCGGCACGAAACTGAAATTGATCACTGAATCATATTCATTTGATTCGTTTGAATGCATGGTTCATTCAAGAATAAAGCAAGTGACTCTCTTTATGAATGGGAAATTGAATCATTTCACTAGAATCGTTTAAAAACACATGTTCACTTATAAACGAAACACCGCTGTGTTTGAATGGAGACGCGCAGAGCCGTTGCACATCTACAATCAAACACAGCAGTGTGACTTGGACCAGAATAATTTTGACGACGGAAAATCAGCCATAGTGTTATTGTCAGACAATGTAAGTCACTTAATAATAACTTCTTGTTTATTTAACTGCTGTATTAAATCAATATCTCATTTACAAACTCCCATAAAAAATATTAAAAGCTGTCACTCATCTTAGTTTCCGATACCACAAAGCTCTATTATAAACAACGACGCTCTCTGTACCGCAAGATCAATCTCTTATTTACACTAGATATATCTCTGATACATTACTGTGCTGTGAACCCAGACACGTCAGCATTTGACTTTCTGGTGTATTTAGGACTTACACAACAGGTACAAAGCAGAGATCGTATTTATCTCTGCCATGGTTGATCGCACCTTCTTGTTATTCGCGCTAGTGACGGGAAAAACTACAGCGAGTGACGCGATGCGCATATTCGCTTGGCTTTCGGTGTGAACACAGTCAACACACCATTAGACTGTATTTGCGCAGGGCAAATTAAACTTTAGTGACAAGGCAGCACTGGCCCGATCGGGGGAGCATCACAGAGATCCGTGAGACTGATATTGATTAACATTACTGGTGAAAAGACTTACTCGCCATGTGGCGGATGGCGCTTTAAATTTAAGTCGCCAGACAGAGAATTTGCTCGCATTTGGCGAGTGGCGAGTGTTAATTTCGGACCCTGCCTATGCTGCCTGAGCCAGAAACAGAATTGATTAGTTCATCTCTCGAGTCATCAGGTTTGAGTCGTTCATTCATCACGTGACAGCCCCATAAGCTTAACCTATGCTGCCTGAGCCAGAAACAGAATTGATTAGTTCATCTCTCGAGTCATCGGGTCCGAGTCGTTCATTCATCACGTGACAGCCCCATAAGCTTAACCTATGCTGCCTGAGCCAGAAACAGAATTGATTAGTTCATCTCTCGAGTCATCAGGTCTGAGTCGTTCATTCATCACGTGACAGCCCCATAAGCTTAACCTATGCTGCCTGAGCCAGAAACGGAATTGATTAGTTCATCTCTCGAGTCTTCGTGTTTGAGTCGTTCATTCATCACGTGACAGCCCCATAAGCTTAACCTATGCTGCCTGAGCCAGAAACAGAATTGATTCGTTCATCTCTCGAGTCTTCGGGTTTGAGTCGTTCATTCATCACGTGACAGCTCCATAAGCTTAACCTATGCTGCCTGAGCCAGAAACAGAATTGATTCGTTCATCTCTCGAGTCTTCGGGTTTGAGTCGTTCATTCATCACGTGACAGCTCCATAAGCTTAACCTATGCTGCCTGAGCCAGAAACAGAATTGATTAGTTCATCTCTCGAGTCTTCGTGTTTGAGTCGTTCATTCATCACGTGACAGCCCCATAAGCTTAACCTATGCTGCCTGAGCCAGAAACAGAATTGATTCGTTCATCTCTCGAGTCTTCGGGTTTGAGTCGTTCATTCATCACGTGACAGCTCCATAAGCTTAACCTATGCTGCCTGAGCCAGAAACAGAATTGATTCGTTCATCTCTCGAGTCTTCGGGTTTGAGTCGTTCATTCATTACGTGACAGCTCCATAAGCTTAACCTATGCTGCCTGAGCCAGAAACAGAATTGATTAGTTCATCTCTCGAGTCATCGGGTCCGAGTCGTTCATTCATCACGTGACAGTCCCATAAGTTTAACCTATGCTGCCTAAGCCGGAAACAGAATTGATTAGTTCATCTCTCGAGTCTTCGGGTTTGAGTCGTTCATTCATCACGTGACAGCTCCATAAGTTTAACCTATGCTGCCTGAGCCAGAAACGGAATTGATTCGTTCATCTCTCGAGTCCCGGGTTTGAGTCGTTCGTTCATCACGTGACAGCTCCATAAGTTTAACCTATGCTGCCTGAATCAGAAACAGAATTGATTAGTTCATCTCTCGAGTCTTTCGGGTTTGAGTCGTTCGTTCATCACGTGACAGCTCCATAAGTTTAACCTATGCTGCCTGAATCAGAAACAGAATTGATTAGTTCATCTCTCGAGTCTTCGCGTTTGAGCCCTTTGTTCATCACGTGACAGCCCCATACGCTTTACCTATGCTGCCTGAGCCAGAAACAGAATTGATTAGTTCATCTCTCGAGTCTTTCGGGTTTGAGTCGTTCGTTCATCACGTGACAGCCCCAAACGCTTTACCTATGCTGCCTGAGCCGGAAACAGAATTGATTAGTTCATCTCTCGAGTCTTCGGGTTTGAGCCGTTTGTTCATCACGTGACAGCCCCATAACCTTAACCTATGCTGCCTGAGCCAGAAACAGAATTGATTAGTTCATCTCTCGAGTCTTTCGGGTTTGAGTCGTTTGTTCATCACGTGACAGCCCCAAACGCTTTACCTATGCTGCCTGAGCCGGAAACAGAATTGATTAGTTCATCTCTCGAGTCTTCGGGTTTGAGTCGTTCGTTCATCACGTGACAGCCCCAAACGCTTTACCTATGCTGCCTGAGCCGGAAACAGAATTGATTAGTTCATCTCTCGAGTCATCGGGTCCGAGTCGTTCATTCATCACGTGACAGCCCCATAAGTTTAACCTATGCTGCCTAAGCCTGAAACAGAATTGATTAGTTCATCTCTCGAGTCTTCGGGTTTGAGTCGTTTGTTCATCACGTGACAGGCCCATAAGCTTAACCTATGCTGCCTAAGCCGGAAACAGAATTGATTAGTTCATCTCTCGAGTCATCGGGTCCGAGTCGTTCATTCATCACGTGACAGCCCCATAAGTTTAACCTATGCTGCCTGAGCTGGAAACAGAATTGATTAGTTCATCTCTCGAGTCTTCGGGTCCGAGTCGTTCATTCATCACGTGACAGCCCCATAAGCTTAACCTATGCTGCCTAAGCCGGAAACAGAATTGATTAGTTCATCTCTCGAGTCTTCGGGTTTGAGTCGTTCATTCATCACGTGACAGCTCCATAAGTTTAACCTATGCTGCCTGAGCCAGAAACGGAATTGATTCGTTCATCTCTCGAGTCCCGGGTTTGAGTCGTTCGTTCATCACGTGACAGCTCCATAAGTTTAACCTATGCTGCCTGAATCAGAAACAGAATTGATTAGTTCATCTCTCGAGTCTTTCGGGTTTGAGTCGTTCGTTCATCACGTGACAGCTCCATAAGTTTAACCTATGCTGCCTGAATCAGAAACAGAATTGATTAGTTCATCTCTCGAGTCTTCGCGTTTGAGCCCTTTGTTCATCACGTGACAGCCCCATACGCTTTACCTATGCTGCCTGAGCCGGAAACAGAATTGATTAGTTCATCTCTCGAGTCTTCGGGTTTGAGCCGTTTGTTCATCACGTGACAGCCCCATAACCTTAACCTATGCTGCCTGAGCCAGAAACAGAATTGATTAGTTCATCTCTCGAGTCTTTCGGGTTTGAGTCGTTTGTTCATCACGTGACAGCCCCAAACGCTTTACCTATGCTGCCTGAGCCGGAAACAGAATTGATTAGTTCATCTCTCGAGTCTTCGGGTTTGAGTCGTTCGTTCATCACGTGACAGCCCCAAACGCTTTACCTATGCTGCCTGAGCCGGAAACAGAATTGATTAGTTCATCTCTCGAGTCATCGGGTCCGAGTCGTTCATTCATCACGTGACAGCCCCATAAGTTTAACCTATGCTGCCTAAGCCTGAAACAGAATTGATTAGTTCATCTCTCGAGTCTTCGGGTTTGAGTCGTTTGTTCATCACGTGACAGGCCCATAAGCTTAACCTATGCTGCCTAAGCCGGAAACAGAATTGATTAGTTCATCTCTCGAGTCATCGGGTCCGAGTCGTTCATTCATCACGTGACAGCCCCATAAGTTTAACCTATGCTGCCTGAGCTGGAAACAGAATTGATTAGTTCATCTCTCGAGTCTTCGGGTCCGAGTCGTTCATTCATCACGTGACAGCTCCATAAGTTTAACCTATGCTGCCTAAGCCGGAAACAGAATTGATTAGTTCATCTCTCGAGTCATCGGGTCCGAGTCGTTCATTCATCACGTGACAGCCCCATAAGTTTAACCTATGCTGCCTGAGCTGGAAACAGAATTGATTAGTTCATCTCTCGAGTCTTCGGGTTTGAGTCGTTCGTTCATCACGTGACAGCCCCATAAATTTAACCTATGCTGCCTAAGCCGGAAACAGAATTGATTAGTTTATCTCTCGAGTCTTCGGGTCTGAGTCGTTCATTCATCACGTGACAGCTCCATAATGTCAATGTCAATGTCAAATTTATTTATATAGCACCATTTATCCCAACCAAGGTTGCCAATGTGCTGCACATATTTGTAATAGACAATTGCACAATACAAATAAGCAATAATAACATCATAATAAAACAAACATTTCAATACAACTTCCTCACTAAGTATATGCAACCTCAAAAAGATGCGTTTTTAGCATAGTTTTAAAAACAGATAAGGATGAAACAGAGCGAATACACAGAGGTAAAGCATTCCATAATCTGGGGGCAGCTACTGAAAAAGCCCGGTCTCCTCTGCACCTCAGCTTTGACTTTGGGATACATAGCAGTTTCTGGTTAGATGACCGGAGAGACAGAACCGGACGATACTCAGTAAGTAATTCCGAGAGATACGGAGGGGCCAGACCGTTTAATGATTTAAACACCAAAAGAATCATTTTAAAATTCACTCGATACCGCACAGGCAACCAGTGCAGAGAACGTAGAACTGGTGTAATGTGCTCCCGTTTTTTAGTCCTGGTTAAAAATCTAGCGGCTGCATTTTGGACCATTTGTAACCAGGATAAAGCTGACTGGCTAATCCCAAAATATAGTGAGTTACAGTAATCCAGTCTCGTCGTAATGAAAGCATGGATCAATTGTTCAAAATTTTTTCTCGTCAAAATGGGTTTAACTTTAGCTAGTAATCTAAGCTGAAAGAAGCACGATCTGACCACTGCATTGATGTGTTTGTCAAATTTCAGCTTATCATCAAAGATAACCCCTAAATTTTTAACCCAAGGTTTTACAGAGGAAGATAACTCACCAAAATGTATTGTTGGTGTACTAACAGAGTCTGAAGGACCGAATACTATTATCTCAGTTTTACTCTCATTAAAATTAAGAAAATTTTAAGATAGCCAGGCTTTCACATCAGCCAAACAAGTCATAAGTGCTTCTAAGCCATTGGAACTCTTTTTTAAGGGCAAATATATTTGAGTGTCATCTGCATAGCAGTGAAATGACAGACCATGCTTCCTAAAGATAGAACCCAATGGCAGCATATACAAAGAAAAAAGAATTGGAGCTAAGATGGAACCCTGAGGTACACCACATGCTAAAGGAGCTGACTCAGATGAGTGTTCACCCATATTAACATTAAAACGTCTATTTAAAAGATATGAATTGAACCATTCAAGAAAGCTTCCTGTTATGCCTGTGCAGTGCTCCAGGCGAGTAAGAAGGACTGCATGGTCAACAGTGTCAAACGCAGCACTCAAATCTAGGAGCACAAGCACAGAGTGGTTTCCAGAGTCGCTAGTAAGTAGAATATCATTTAAAACTTTCAGGAGTGCAGTCTCTGTAGAGTGGAATTTTCGAAAACCTGATTGAAAGACCTCAAATATCTTATTTTCATCTAAAAAACTCTGCAATTGTAGAAGCACTATTTTCTCGAGGATCTTTGTAATAAAAGACAAATTTGAAATTGGTCTATAGTTCTCTAAAACAGTAGGGTCTAAATTGTGTCTCTTGAGCAAAGGATATACTGTAGCATGCTTTAACACGTCAGGTACATAACTAGTTTCAAAACATCGGTTAATCAAAGTCACAAGATATGGACCTACTGCATCAAGAACTTGTTTCAGGAAAAAATAAGTTTAACCTATGCAGTCTGAGCCGGAAACAGAATTGATTAGTTCATCTCTTGAGTCTTCGGGTTTGAGTCGTTCGTTCATCACGTGACGGCTCCATAAGCTTAACCTATGCTGCCTGAGCCGGTTACAGAATTGATTAGTTCATCTTTCGAGTCTTCGGGTCCGAGTCGTTCGTTCATCACGTGACAGCCCCATAAGCTTAACCTATGCTGCCTGAGCTGGAAAGAGAATTGATTAGCAGAGGTGGGTAGTAACGAATTACATTTACTTCGTTACATTTACTTGAGTAAATTTTTGGGGTAACTAGTTCTTTTAGAGTATATTTAAAGATAGGTACTTTTACTCTTACTCAAGTACATTTATAGTGAAAAAACTTTACTTTTACTTCACTACATTTGATGGCGTTCCTCCGTTACTGTCCTCAGAAACGTGTCGTTGGAATTTTCATTTCATGTCTGATAAAACTGCGTTATTACTGCTGTGTATTCAGCTGTTACTATGGAAACCATAATATTTCAGCGCTCCAAAAATACTAGTTTATTAATAAATAATTTGAATAACTCAAACTTTCCCCCTGCAAATTCATGGTAATTACTTTAGCTGGGGCTTTGCGGCCAGTTTAAGCTTACTGCGTGCATTAGAACGCGGAACTCTGCTGAAGGCACTTGAGCTTGCTGCTGCTGTTAGCGGGACACTAAACACCTCCACGGCGGAATAAATAGCAGAAACACTGTATTTTATGCTTGTTAGTGTGTTTTTTTTTCAGATATTTGTCTTTTCTCTTTATTACGACAGGTGAATTGTTGTAAATTGTTAAGCACTGTGTTTTCATAGCATTCAAAATGTGGAATCGTGTGATTTAAAAAATAAATTTAGCGAAATTAGTGGTGTTAGCGCCTTTTGATAGCACTGCTCTGTAACAACTCTTACATATTGGCTTGATTGTGTACTTCGGCTTTCCATGTTTATTTGTTTCATATCCTAAATATTTCTAGATAGCACTCCGGCTGTGTTCTTTATCAAACAAAGGCGGTCGCGGGGCACCGTGCTCGCCTTTCTGTTCGCTTCACTTGAATAAGAGGAGACAGGCACTGCGGTCACGTGTGGTGTAGAAGTGAAAGTGACATCTCGGCTAGTATAGATACTTCGGGAAATTAGTATTGGTATCGTTCAGATATTTCAGTATCGATATTTATCAAAATATCGATATTTTTGACAACACTACTAGCTACTTGAGTACTTGTTCCATCGGATACTTTTTTACTCTTACTCTAGTAACTATTAAGATTGTTACTTTTACTCATACTTGAGTAAATATTTCCATAAGTACTTGTACTTTTACTTGAGTACAGATTTTGGGTACTCTACCCTCCTCTGTTGTTTATTTAATCTCTCGAGTCTTTGGGTTTGAGTTGTTCATTCATAGTTGCGCAATTGCGCATGCGCGACTGAACGAATCTCTCCCCGGGACGACTCGTTCTTCTCAAGTCACATTAAAGATTCGTTCAAAATGAATGAATCGTTCAAGAACTAACCATAACTATTTCAAATTCTGCCCAGAATTCTCTGTTATAAACAGGGCTGGTGTATGTCAGAAAACCAGGTTAGTACATTTTTCACGGAGGTACAGCACCGCAGATTTAAGCTCCAAACGTAATCAAAACTCAACTGCTTGTAGCTTTCAAGTAACACTTCAGACCTTGTTGTTCAGGTGTGTTTGATTAGGGTCTACGCAAAACTGCAGGGCAGCAGCTCTCCAGGACCGACGTTCACCACCCCTGCTCTCGGGGTCTCTTATGTATTCACCACATCTCACTTCACATTTAATTGGTATTAAAAAAATATTGCCAGTTATCTTTTAAAGGACATGTTTTGTGTGATGTGTTTTGAGGTATTTTCCATGTAAAAGGTTAGTGTAACAGACCAGTGGTTCCCAACTACATTTACGAAGGCCCGACCACTGCACATTTTGCATCTCTTCTTTGTCTGAGAAACCCATTTTAGGTCTCAGTGCAGGGGTGTCCAACCCTGTTCCTAAACATTTACCATCCTTCAAAGTTTAGCTCAACCCAGATCAAACACATCTGAACCAGTTAATTAATCACTTAATTAGAGAAACATGAAAAACATGCAGTGTTAAGGGGCCTCCAGGAACACTCCACTTTTTTTGGAAATGGGTTCGTTCTTTAACTCCCCCCGAATTAATCAGTTGAGTTTTACCGTTTTGAAATCCATTCAGTCGTTCTCCTGTTGAACCGGTTCTTACGGACAGTTCGTTTTAAAGAACCGGTTCAAAAAAAACGGTTCACCAGGCTGGGACTCAAGTCAACATTCACTTAAAGTTAGTAGCTAATAACTTAAACAAAATTTTGGTCTGACAAGTTTCTGACAATTACGTTTTGCATCTAAGCACCCATATACAGTTACATGCAGTGATCATATGAGAAAGTCTTGATATAACAAATTATAAGATCAATTAATTCTAATCAGAAACACGATCAGCTTACTATGCACATGGACAATCCATAAAGATTTATGTGTTATAAACATACGTTTCACCAGATCCCCTCATTCAAGTCCTCAGTTAACTGCTCATAGCATTAGCACAGAGACAGTAGAAAAAAAGAACTAGTTCGGTTCAGATGGAGTCAGTCATAGCAGGAGGTTGTTTATGTTTGGCAGCTGCACGAGTCACACATGCGCACAGTATCAGCTCATCGATTCTCAAATCGGACGCGTCCGAAAGAAGCCAGTTCTCGTTCAGTGTACTGGTGATCCGACAACCGCTTCATGCGCATCATCAGCTCTCTTTTCACAGCCGTTCAAACACTGTTTGAGTAACTAAATAACTCGGGAAATTGGTTTATTACGAATCAGCGGGTGTGTCGGGCACGTTAAAAAGTAAGAAACTTTAAGTAACTTGTGGATTAGTGCTTACTGGAGACACGAACTGTTTCAAACGATTCAGTTCGATTTGGTGAACTGGTTCGACCGGTTTACTAAGAAGATCCGGTGAAATAGAACGATTCGTTCGCGAACCGGACATCACTAATCACTTTTAGCATAGATTAGCATAGATTATTGAATCCTATAAGACCAATATAGCATCAGCGGTGTATACAGCTTGTAATATTCCAGCTAGGTAACTCCCAATGTGACCGGCTTTTTGAAATTGTGATCGAACATCAGGCACTGCTTGATATTACTGCGCCTGCTACATCTGTATTACGGCAGCAAACATCCTTGACTCTTACGCCGGAATGGGAGTGTAGTTCCTAATCTTATCGGCCTAGAAAATCGCAGCTTTACGTTTTCCACTGATCTTAGGACACAAAATAACTACAAAACATTCAATTTTTAAATAGGACAAATATCAAAACTCACTGGTCATTTTTGAACACAATGCTATATTGTTGTCATAGGATTCAGTGATCTATGCTAAAAGTGATATTGCCAGAACAGGAGAACGGCTGAATGGGGGGGAGTTTGAGAATGAGCCTATTTCCAAAAAAAGTGGAGTGTTCCTTTAATAAAACCTCAGAAATAATTATTGTGTGATGAATTTTTAATTTTGACGGTTGAGTGGGGAGTTTGTCCCTTTTCCTTTATTTTTCCTTTCCTCTCTTAAATTTGTTGCATTTGATCCCCTAGGAGACATAAAATATGGTACATCATAATTGAGATCAGTCAATATCTAGGTTTCCTAATATATTATAAGATTGTATAAATTGTATAGCAGCCAGCTTTAACTCTATAGGACACCAGCCGACCATGATCAAGTATGGACACCATGAAATGAGATCTAGCATATATGCATTACATACAGTATCTACATGTTTTGGTGTTACCTCCTTTGTGGCATTAAAGTGGGATTAACTTTCATTTCTTTGTTTTCCCACCTTAGGCCCAACAGCACTAAAAGAGGAGAGAGAAGTACTGATTGAAACTGAAGAGAAAGATCAGTATGAGAATCCTCATGATTTCATAACTGGAGAAAAATCATTTTGTTCCTTACAGTCAGAAAATATTTCTGCACAAAAAAGAGCTCAAAAGATAAGAACGAATGAAAAAGGAGAATTTAAAGTCCACAAGAAAATTCACACTGGAGAAAGGCGTTTCATCTGCCAACAGTGTGGAAAGAGTTTCACTCGAAATAGTAGCCTTAAAGACCATATGAAAATTCACACTGGAGAGAAGCCTTTCATCTGTCAACAGTGTGGAAAGAGATTCATTCAAAAAGGAAAACTTAAAGACCACATGAAAATTCATACTGGAGAGAGGGGTTTCATTTGTCAACAGTGTGGAAAGAGTTTCTCTCGAAATGGAACCCTTAAAGACCACATGAGAATTCACACTGGAGAGAAACCTTTCATCTGCCAACAGTGTGGAAGGAGTTTCAGTGAAAATAGAAACTTTAAAAGACACATGAGAATTCACACAGGAGAGAAACCTTTCACCTGCCATCAGTGTGGAAAGAGTTTCAGTCAACAAGCAGAATTTAAAGTCCACAAGAAAATACACACTGGAGAGAGGCGTTTCATCTGTCAACAGTGTGGAAAGAGTTTCACCCGAAATGGAACCCTTAAAAGGCACATGAGAGTTCACACAGGAGAAAAACCTTTCATCTGCCAACAGTGTGGAAGGAGTTTCAGTGAAAATAGAAACCTTAAAAGCCACATGAGAATTCACACAGGAGAAAAACCTTTCATCTGCCAACAGTGTGGAAGGAGTTTCAGTGAAAATACAAACCTTAAAAGGCACCTGAGAGTTCACCTTGGAGAGAGGACTTACGCCTGCAAACAGTGTGGAAAGAGTTTCCATATAAAATTACAACTTACAAACCACATGGAAGTTCACACTGGAAAGAAACCCTTTACCTGCCATCTGTGTGGGAAAAGTTTTAATCGAAAACAAACCCTTTATACACACAGGCGAATTCACATTTTAGAGAACCCTTTTACCTGCCAGCAGTGTGGAAAGAGTTTCTCTAGTAAAAGATACCTTAACATTCACATAAAAGTTTACACTGGAGAGAAGCCTTACACATGCAAACAGTGTGGAAAGAGTTTTAGTCAACGAGAAAACCTTGACGCGCACCTGAAGATCCACAATAGAGAGAAGCCTAACAGATCCCCTCAGTCTGGAAAGAGTTTTGATCAAAGTGGAAACCTTGACATCGACAAGAAAATTCTCATTATAGAGAGCCCTTTTACCTACCAACAGTGTGGAAAAAGTTTCACTCTAAAAGAAAATCTTGACAGGCACATTAAAATTCACAATAGAGAGAAGGCTGACAGATCCCCACAGTGTGGAAAGAGTTTCAACTAAAATGTGTAAGACAGTTCCGGTCCTTGATTCTGATTGGTTGAACCACATCTGAAGTTGTTGTAAATTACTCTAAAACCCGACATTCTTTGTTGCTGATGTGTTGCTTGGAAAAAAAACAACAAATGATCACAGACCCCCTTCACCCAATCCAACACTGGCTGCCTTTTTGTCTACAAATGGTCTTACTATGGCAACCAGGACTTCTGTGCCAGACCAGATAAACTTTATGACTGAAAAGTATGTAGAGAGAATCTTTTTTAACTAATACTCTAAAAAATGACACATACTGCCATAGGAACTGGGAAGATAAGGAAAATGAGCTAGAACTTTCCAGGACCAGAAGCCTGCCCCAGGCCTTGCAGCCTTTTCATTCCCCAAAGATCACAGGATTTAAGCTGGGTCTCTCTCTCTCTCTCTCTCTCTCTCTCTCTCTCTCTCTCTCTCTCTCTCTCTCTCTCTCTCTCTGAGTGCATGCTGGGAGTGAGTGGGCGGAGTTGGCGTGCGTGAGCTGGAGTGAGTTCTGCGGTGCGAGTGAGTTTTTCTATCTTGTTTCTATCCTTTGTGGCTTTATTGTTGGGTTAGTAAATTTTTTTCAGGTGTGTGTGAGAGGCGTCGTCGGTCAGGGTGATCGCTATGGCGGCGTCTCAACACGCAAACTTGGAAAGTTTATCGCGTCGGCATGGCGTTAAAGTCATGCCCGTGGAGCGGTGTTCAGTGGAGGAATGTGTCCTTGCTGTTGCCGCTGTTATTGGTCATGATTGCATCCTTTCTGCGTCTAGAATGAATAGCGCAATAGTGATGTTTTTAAATAACATTGACAAAGTAAACAAAGGCGTAGAGACTGGGATTATTGTGAACGATTCCCTTACTCAAGACCTGCCTTTAGTACAGCCTGCAAAAGAGTAGTATTGTCAAATGTTCCACCATTTATTAAGGATGATATAATTGAGAGAGAATTGTCCAGACATGGAAAGTTTGTGTCAAAGATTAGGAAAATCTCACTTGGTTGTAGATCACCACAGTTGAAGCACGTTGTATCTTTTAGGAGGCAGGTGCACATGATTTTAAACAATCAAAACGAAGAGTTGAATTTAGCCATGAAGTTTAGGATTGAGGATTTTGATCATGTCATTTTTGCTACTTCAGAGTCCATGAAATGTTTTCGGTGTGGTTGTGAGGGTCACGTAATACGTGTGTGCCCTGAGAAGAGTGCAGACCAGAACCGTGATACAAATGAAGTGCTAAATAATTCAGAGCAGCTACAAACAAGTGATAAAATATCGTGTGTTGATGAAGAGGGGCATGGTGATTGTGGAGGTAATAAAGCTGAAAGTGTGGCTACAAACGAAAAAATGCAAGAAGGTAGTACTTCTGAGATTAGCAAGCAGACCATAATAGATGATGCTGTGGATGTCCATATGTTAGAGGATCAAAATCTTTTTAAAACACCGACATTAAAAAGAAAAACTAAAGGCAAGGGAAAAAGGGCTAGTAAGAAAGCCTCTGGAATTGTCACTGAGGATGCAAGAGAGTTGGACTCAGAGCTAAGTAATGTTGAGGAGTCTGCTGTGGATAGCGATTGTGAGTCGTCAGACTCTGTGAGCTCAGTCTCACAGAAGAGGTCTGTACGCAGCGCTTACACATTGGAAAAAATTTAAAAGTTTCTTCAGACAACGAAGGGCATGAAAGGTGTGATTGTAGAGGATTACTTTCCAGATCGTGAGTTGTTCATAAATTCAACTAGAACCTTAATGAAGGAGGCTGGAGCCTTCACTGAACAAGAAGTTTTTAGGCTGAAGAAAATTGTTCAAAAGCTAAAACTTAATCTACTGAATGACGAATTTGAATCAGTATAGTTTCTTTTCTTTCTTTTTGAGGTGTTTGTTTTTGGTGTGCTGAATCTATTTTCTAATGAGTAGTATAAGGTTGGGCACACTAAATTTAAATGGTGCTTGGGACAGCAAGAAGAGAGCAATACTTTATGATTCGATTAAACAAAAGAAAATTGATGTAATGCTGGTCCAGGAAACTCATAGTGATGTTTTCAATGAGAATGACTGGTTAGTGGAATGGGATGGTTTAACTGTCCTAAGCCACAAAAATCACTGTAGTGGTGGTTTAGCTGTACTCTTTAAAAAGAGCTTAAGACCTGTATCATATGATGTGGAGCATGTTGTTAATGGACATCTAATGAAAATAACAGCAAGGTTTGAAAATAGGATCTTAGTTTTTATAAATGTGTATGCTCCTGTTCTTGGTCTGGAAAGAGTTGTCTTTTTGGATAAATTGAGTAATATCTTGTCAAATTGTAAAGGGGAGGAATTTGTGTTTATTGGAGGGGACTTTAATTGCACGGCAAATGACAGAATGGATAGGAATCATAAAGAGCCACATCTAGCTTCTCAATATACTTTAATAAGGCTTTTAGCAGAACATGACTTGTGTGATATATGGAGGACCTTATATAAAGAACAAAGGCAGTACACATGGGCTCAAACAAGAGAGAATTTTATTTCCATGGCTAGATTGGATAGGTTCTATTGTTCTAAATACCATTTTAACTCTATCAAGAAATGTGAGATTTTTCCTAGTGGTTTTTCTGATCACAGTCTAGTTACATGTAACATTTTTACCTCTAATATAAAGTTTAAAAGTGCCTATTGGCATTTTAATGTTTCGTTGCTACAAGATAATTTTTTTAAGGATGTTTTTTTATTTTTTTTGGAAGCAATTTAGTTCTAGAAAAAAAGAGTTTAATTCCCTACAGCAATGGTGGGATCATGGGAAAAAGGAAATACAGCAACTGTGCCGTCAGTACACTCTTAATGTATCTAAGGACATTTCCCAGTCAGTGAGAACCCTAGAGACCGAGATAGTGGAACTCCAGAATTTGGCAGAGTCCACAGGAAATAGGGTTTTTTTTGAGCTCCTTAAAGCCAAAAGACGGGATCTGAATAACCTGTTAGGCATCAGAGCACAGGGAGCTTTTATCCGCTCACGTTTTCAGAGTGCAGTAGAGGTGGATGGCCCAACTAATTTCTTTTTCAGTCTGGAAAGAAAGAATGGTCAAAGTAGACTTATACATTCTTTATACTCTTTGGATGGCACAGAAATTGTTGAACCTAAAGAAATTAGAAAAAGAGCTATACTGTTTTATTCTGAGCTGTACAGGAGTGAAAATAAA
Source organism: Garra rufa (assembly GCF_049309525.1). Taxonomy (NCBI): domain Eukaryota; kingdom Metazoa; phylum Chordata; class Actinopteri; order Cypriniformes; family Cyprinidae; genus Garra; species Garra rufa. The sequence goes on from NC_133361.1 coordinate 96,936,588, forward strand.
GAGGCGGATGAGTTGGCCAGTTCTTTTTATGTGGGTTTGCCCAAAGTATCGGATGAGACCAACTCTTGGCTCGAGAGGCCACTTTCAGCATCGGAGCTGCATGTTGCTCTGCAGAGCATGGATTGCGGTAAGGCTCCTGGAATTGATGGTCTACCAATCGAGTTTTATAAAACTTTTTGGTCCGTGCTGGGTGGAGATCTGCTGTCTGTGCTCAATGATAGTCTGGCCGGAGGGCTGTTACCTTTGAGCTGCAGGAGGGCAGTCATTACCTTGTTGCCCAAAAAAGGTGACTTGAAAGAAATAAAGAACTGGCGCCCTGTCTCGCTCTTGTGCTCAGATTTAAAGCTCTTTTCTAAAGCTTTGGCCATAAGGCTGAGGGAGGTGGTTGGGCAGGTTATTCATCGAGATCAAACTTACTGTGTGCCTAACAGGTCCATTCTTGATAATATCTATCTAATTCGAGATATCCTGGAAGTCTCTAGGCTATTGGGCATAGATACTGGTCTTATTTCTTTGGACCAGGAAAAGGCATTTGACCGGGTTGAGCACAACTATCTCTGGCGCACACTGGAGGAGTTTGGTCTCAGCCCTGGTTTTATTGCTATGATTAGGGTTTTGTACCGGGATGTTGAGAGTGTACTGAAAATAAATGGTGGTCTGAGTGCTCCGTTTAAAATATTTAGAGGTATTAGACAAGGTTGTGCTCTTTCTGGCATGTTGTATGCTCTTTCCATTGAACCTTTATTGGTTAAGATAAGGGAAAGTATTGAAGGTTGGACCATACCATGTTCTGGAGCGAATTTTAAGTTGTCTGCATATGCAGACGATATTATTGTTCTGATTAAAGGGCAAAATGATGTTGACCTCCTTAAAGAAATTCTTATTAATTTTGGTATAATCTCCTCTGCCAAAGTTAATTGGTCAAAAAGTGAAGCTATAGTAGGTGGGGAATGGTCTCACGGTCTTCCTGAATTACCAGGCGGTTTGTGCTGGAAAAGGGGTGGGCTAAAATATTTAGGAGTATATGTTGGCAATGATTTAATGTTAAGTAAAAATTGGGAGGGTGTTCTAGAAAAAGTAAAAGGTCGGTTGCAAAAATGGAAATGGCTTTTGCCAAAGATGTCTTTTAGAGGGAGGGTTATAATAATTAATAATCTGGTGGCTTCAATGTTGTGGCATCGTTTAGCCTGTGTTGACCCTCCAAATGGGTTTTTGAGTAAAATTCAAGCCATTCTAGTCGACTTTTTTTGGAGTAATTTTCACTGGATACCCCAGAGTATACTCTTTCGACCCAGAGATGAAGGAGGACAAGGACTTATTCACCTCCCAAGCAGGGGGGCAGTTTTTCGACTCCTTTTTATTCAAAGATATCTCACAGGACCTAAGGAACTAGTCTGGAGAAAGGTGGCGGACATCATTTTTAAACAAGTTGGAAGACTGGGCCTGAGCTCTGCTTTGTTTTTGATGGACTCGAGCAAGCTGCAGTGCAGTGAACTTACTCCTTTTTACAGGGGACTTTTTAAAGTTTGGGATTTACTTGAAAAACAGAGGCCAGAGGCGACTTCGTCATTGTACTGGCTTTTGGAAGAACCTCTTGTATATGGAGCTCGTTTTGATGTTCTTTGTGAAGGTATACCTGGATTGTTTTTTTGTTTAGTTCACCCAAGGACATTGAAACTGCATAATTTTTTGAATATTGCTGGTCCGGGGTTAAGTAATGCTCAGTTCTTGGCCTCACATCTAGGTGTGCGGTCATTGCGGCAAGTGGAAAAATTTCTGGACATTCTTAAAAGGAAACTTTCAGAGGAGGAAAATAAGATGTTAAAAGACTTTTATGATGAGAAACTGGTGCCTAATAGTACAGATCCTTTTCCACATATTCTTTTTTGTCCCAATCTTAAAGGACTGTCTGGACCTTTTCTGGACTTGAGGGGACTTAAAGGTTTAAGTTTGCACAATGTTCAGAGTAAAGTTCTATATAAATGCATTGTGAAAGTTTTAAATAAGGCAACTTTAAAAGAACGTAATGATACAGTGTGGAGAGAGAAATTGGGATTAGACGATGGAGTTAAACCTGTTTGGAGGGTTTTATATAAACCACCAATTGAAAAACGCATAGGTGATATTCAGTGGAGGGTTTTACACGGCGCAGTTGCTGTAAATGCTTTTGTGAGTGTTATAAATCCTAATGTGTCAAGTGATTGTCCTTTTTGTAAAATGAGGGAGACAATCTTTCACTGTTTTTTAGAATGTTCAAGGTTGTATGATTTGTTTTGTTTTCTTGATATCCTTTTCAGGAAGTTTTCAGAGTCTTTTTCTTCTGAAGTTTTTATTCTTGGCCCTAAGTATAGTGTGGCGAAAAGAATACAAAGTCAGTTGTTGAATTTTTTAATTGGACAAGCTAAGTTTGCTGTTTATGTAAGCAGGAAAAGTAAAATAGAAGGTAGAGACAGACATCATGTGGTAACAGTTTTTAAAAACCTGGTAAAATCGTGGGTAATGCTTGATTTTAAGTTCTATAAAATGGTGAACGATCTAGAAAGTTTTTTGCAAAAATGGTGTTTTAAAGAAGCTATTTGTACAGTTGTGGAAGAAATGTTGATTTTTTCCACCATGTTACAATAAGTTCTGTTTTTTTTTGTGTGCTCTCTGAGTCTTGGAAAATTTGATTTGTTTTAAGTGACTTTGTAATGATTGAATAAAGTGTGGTGAAATCTCTCTCTCTCTTTGCCTTCTTGTTCCAGTGTCTGCCGATGTTTGCACTAGGAACATCGCCAGCCAAGAGGGGGATTATGTAGGATTTTAGTTACGCAAAACAACAAGTAACGAACAAATCTCCATACTCCAAGGAAGTTCAAAGATTCTTTTATCTGAACCATTTGCCAAAACGGCGCGAAGCCACTGGGTGCCACTTTGTCTACGCCAAACCTCCGTCTGCTGATCGCCCCAGGAAACGAAGCAGCAATAAAAGATAATCAATCCTATCAAATGAACAACTAGCTATTTGTGCTGAGAGACCCATTAAAACAAATGGAGATTTGTCACCTTCGCCGAACACATGACTAAGAATTCGCTGACACAGGAAGAGGGAAATCTGCGGGATCATCTTCCCCCCTTTCTGAGACCCTCCAAAGAACGGATCGTTTGTCCACTTGTGAATTGAGTTAACAAATTAAGTTAAGAAAAATTATGGATCACAGGATAGCCTTCCTGCTGCGAAACCCCCCCTCAGAATTCCCTTCACACATCACGAAACTGAACCCACGCTACGTGCTTACATGCTATCAAATATGATACAGGAGAAAAAGAAACCAAGAACGCTATTTCAATCACTCGAACTTACTATGCAAAAGGATAGGACACCCTCCTTTCTGTATGTCAATGTGTGCCGTGTATTCATGTACTTTACTATACCTTGTGCCTTAATTAATCAAGTTATTAAGTGTGTATCCTATGTGTAACCTTATAGTTCTGTATTTAGTCTCTTTCGAAAGATCATAACGACTGCAGGTTGTCTGAGTGAATGAGAATTTCATATTGTGTATATTGTATGCATTGCAGTAGTTTATGATAATCGATAACCAAATTGAAGATAAATCTGTGTCCTAATAAGTCACATGCCAGAAGGAATTGCATCAAACATGCAACGCCATTGGCCTTCAGGTCCCCGGGGTCGTGTCTAACGGACCCCTTAAAACTTACTGACCCGAACCAGAACTTTGGCTTGAATTGTGCTTGAAGCGCCGGCTTGAATTGTCCTTGAAGCGCCGGCTTGAATTGTGCTTGAAGTGCTGACTTGAACTGACTGAACTGAGCGAGAAGAGCCCTGGAAACATCCTGAAAGACTCTAAACTTTCTCTGCCGAAGATCGCCTGCTCGTTCCAGCCACAAGGCATTCTTGCCCTCCAGAACTCACAAGAAACTGCAAAAAACTTGCATCTCGATTTGAACCTTCAGAGCCTACGCGCCTCGCAACCCAGGCGCTAATCGAACTCTGAGAGCAACTCCGGTTGTCCAACCCTCATCCCGAGGAATTCCCAAAGACGTCATCCGAAAGACCGACTAGCAAGCAACCAACCAGGGCATCCGCTGAGACGAGCCTCCAGCCCAGACGGAAACCCCATTCCGGCCAAGAGCAAGTAAACAAGGTCTCCCATTTCTTGTTGAAATCTGGTGCGTTTTGTTTAAGTTAGATCTCTGCTTGATGACTTTCTGAGGTTGTGATTTGAGAAGCTAGTAACGGTAACATAAGTCTTGGGTTTTCTCAAAACTCATAAAATCCCATCTCTGAAACTGTATGAGTGTGCGTGTGAATGTGTGTGTGTGTGTGTGTGTGTGTGTGTGTGTGTGTGTGTGTGTGTGTGTTCGTGTTTTGAGTAGTTTAGCTTTGTAATCCTAGTGTAGTTTTCAATAAATCATTGTTTTCATTGAGAGAATTGTCTTGCCTTTTGTGTTCACAAAGTACTATTTTGCCTAGATCAAGCTACCTGGCTTTAGTTTCACAAATTAATATTTAAGTTTATTTACGCTCCTGCCAATGAGCGTGAATAGACTTTGGAATTGATAAAGTGTATTGATTTGACCGATTCGGTGGACGACCGGTCAAGAAACATAAACTATTAATTCTAAATTGATTTCCCTGGAGTTTAGATTCGATTCTATACCCGAATCAACTTTAAATTTGAGTTAATTTCTACACTGTCCACTACCTTGAATTACACCACTGTCCTGTATTGGAGAAAGAAAACTTGGCAGAATCTTAGAGTTTCCAGTGCGACACAAAGATGATTTATTATAGAGCAGAATACCCATCCTCCCAACACAAACATAAAGCCCCACATTGTCTGGTCGCTGCTAAAACAGAATGCACGGCATGACTCCATAAGGGAGATATAGAACACTAGAACAAGAGGGAAAAAGATAATCACAAGAAAGTAGCGTGTATAGGTAGATTCCCTATTGTTTTGATAAAGGACGTGCTTGAAGTGGTCGAAAGGGGAATCTACTTATACATATCTATGGCTAAAGCAACGAGCATGATGTGATTGTTTACATGGTCGTCAAGGATACGCAGAGAGAATGTGGACAGCCACGCCATCGTTTTCAAAAGTCTCCAAAAGTTTTGGTCCATTTACAATGAAACGCAACCCTGGAGTTTTCAGACTAAAACACACAAACTAATGCTGTCACCAGATGACCTGATAATAAATTTAGACAGTTTACAAGGATAGGGCCATAATTCTCCTGGACATAACGCAAGTGGAAAGGCAGTCTCTGAAAGTCTAAACAAACGAAAAGACTGACATTAAAAAATAAAGATTTATATTAATTTATAGTATGAGTCCCTTATGTCATATTTTGCATGTTCTCTTGTTTTTTTAAAGACATAAACGAGCAATGTTTTGGGAAAAAGAATGGATTTGTAGCGTTTTGAAAAAATAAATATAAACTTTGAATGTATGATCGACAATATTGTTGTTTCATTTAACAATCGTTGTTTAACATGTTCAGAATGACCCAACAGACCATTTTAACAGGATAAATTGAATATTAACAAAATATATAGGTCTAGGAAAATTTTTTTTAATTTTCCTGAAAACTATTAAAATGGATTTATAGCATTTTGAAAAAGAGCTCCTCATATACTGTGTAGGTAACTCCGCTGTCATTGAAGTTTACTGAAGTAAAACAAGCAAGCCCACATCAACAAAGAATATAACCAAACAGCCCAAAATGTACCTATTGAAAAAGGTCCATATAATAAATAAATAAAAACATAAAAAGGGACCTTACAGTTCCATCAAACTGTGGGTATATTATGCTTTCTTTTTTCTTTTTCTTACAGTGTAAAGCAAAGAGTTTAAGATCGCAAAGTGTCTAAAATAAAATGTTAGCAGTATCTTGCCAGAGCAAAACAATCTTGAAAATAAACAATACTGCAGCCGCAGTAGGAGAGATCAAAATAGGGTCTTGTGAACTGGACTAGAGTTTAGATTCTCTGCCCGAGCCCGAGCCCAGGGCCGATATTTCCTGCCACTATCTTCGGGCCGGGCCGGGTAGGGCGGGGCCATGATCAAGCATTTGTGTGTGTTTTATTTTTTTTTTTTTTTTAAATTATTACTTAATTAGGATAATTGTGTGGAGAGCTATGCTATAATTAAAAATATTATACGAATATTTTAGCAAAGACGACCTGAGCCAAACGTGACGTGTACAATGTTGCGCAACGCATCTCATGCGCTGCAACGCTATAGCTCCCGCGACTTCTCCACTCGCATCCATAACACCGGGCCAGCTGTGCTGAATTGTGTATGTGTATAGCTTAAGTGCAACATGGAGCTTGAAGACGTACAGACAAAAATTTAAATGGGGGAGTTAACTTTGAGCAAGTTTGGAGGAAATCGGAGATATGGAAACATTTTCAACAAGTCGTGGGCAGTGACAACATATGTGTCGGCTTTGTGAAGTGCATTAAGTGCTAAGTTTTATAATAGGCTTTAAAATATTTATTTTGTTTAAAAAATATTCTAAAACTTATATGTATTAAATATGCCATCCAAAGTTAATTACTTCTTCATTTTCTGTGTTTATCATTGTTCATGTTTTTTAAGGCTATTTTTTCTTTCATTCGGATCTATGTGCGATCCATTCTGAATAAACAAACAATGCAGTTTACATGTTTCGTCCTTGTTGCATTTTTCAATAAGATAGGCTATATCTAAACTAATTTCTGTAGTTCAAACAACTAAGAATTGTAATTGAGAACGTCTGGTGTAACGGCTCACGTATTAAAAAATAGTCGGGTTTAAATCGGGCTCGGGCTCATAATTACAGTTAATGTGTCGGACCGGGTCGGGCTCGGACACAAGGTGCACGGGCTCGGGTAGGATCGGGTTTAATTTTTTGGGCCCGATCTAAGCTCTAAACTGGACTAACGTTTTCTCCTTATAGTTAAAATTAGTGGTTATTCAGTTCGTCAGGAGAGAAACGTGAAAACAAAGATCACTTACACCAAATAGATTGAGTCACTTCGTCCAGTTATCAAAGCTACTCAAGTGGCAGCGGCTCCAAAGTGCTGCTCCGCGTACTCATTTGCTCTCTTTGGGTCCGTGAAAAAGTGTTCCATGCCGTTGAATGTGACCCGCAGCTTCGCGGGGTATTGCATGCCAAACCTCACTCCCGGTTTATCCTTCAGCAGCTCTCTGGCTCTTTTGAACAGGGCACGCTGTTTCACGACTGCAGGGGGATAATCCGGAAATATCAGGACCCTTTGACCGCAGTAATTGATCCGCTGCATCTGGGCCGCCTTTCGTAGTATTTCTTCCACATCACGAGTGTAGTGCATTTTAAGAATGAAGGGACGAGGCCGCTTGTCGTCACCAGGCCGGGGCCCATGCACTCTGTGGCATCTGTCGATAAGCGGAGGCGCCGCAAGCGATAGTGCATCTTTCAGAAGTTGTTCTACAAAATCTCTGGGTTTCGTACCCGCTTCAGCCCCCTCCTTTACATACAGGATCCGCAGGTTTTCTCTCCTACTATGCCCCTCCAGGTCGGTGCATTTGTCGGGGAGTTTGTCCACAACTTTATTTAGACGTCCAACGTCCCGCTCCAGCTTAGTGATCGTGTCAGCGGCACTGGACGCGTTGCGCTCCAGATCCGATAGCTTAGTAGCGTGCTCACTTGAAGTAGCTTTAACAGCTAAAATTGCGGTGTTGGTTTCGTTTTTGAGAGCTGTTAATTTGCCCCTGATGGTGGTTGAGAGTTGATCAATTCTTGTGTCAATTATGTCCACAATCTCCATTTTTAGTGAGCGTAGTTCGGCGTGGAGGGAAGCAATAGCCTGCAGCACTGTGGAGTTTGGAGCGTCTCCACCCGAGGACTCCACCTCAGGCGTTAACGAGGCTGCAAGGCCTGGTTCAGTATGGCGGGCACCCCTTGGCATGGTCGTAGTTAACGGTCTAATCAAACGTAACGGCAAGAAATGGTCGTGTAGTAATTTATTACAGTTTTTATATCGTTTGTAGGCTGGCTTATTCCATCTCAGACAGGTTTTTTAAAGTTCGACTGCGGGAGCACCGTAACTCGCGTCTTACTCAGGCATGGGTGAACAGGAAGTCCCTGCTGTTATCACTTAGGGTGTACTCACTTATGTTGCCAGCTATTTCGATAAAAATGGCTCTATGCAGTTATTGTCGGACGACAGTAAATCTTTACTACTATACTACTATACTGCACATTGACTACTGCATATTTTGCATGTCTCTGGCTGCGTTCGAAACCGCATACTTCCATACTATATAGTAGGCAAAAAGCAGTAGGCGAGTGAATAAGTATGTTTGAATCTTAAGTATTCATAAAAGAGTAGGCGAGAATCAGTAGGCGAATGCACTAATTCCCGCGAGATTCGGACGAACGTCTACTTAAAGTGCGTTCGAATATGCCTACTTACCTACTATATAGTAGGGAAAATGAGTACGTGAAGAAAAAAGTACGTTCGAAACCTCAGTATTCATAAAAGAGTAGGCGAGAAATCCCCGGATGTCCTACTGCTTTAGCCCAGATTCTGGAGTGTGCATCCGATGGACACTTTTCTATCCCAGAAGCCCACGGGAGATCAATACGTCATAAAGAAGAAGAGAAAGAGGATTCGTCATATCCAAACATTTCAAATGAAAAAATGGACGCGGGTGTTTTCAAACGTGAGTATTAGAAACCAATAACACCGTTCCTTCTGTTTGTTGAGATTCTGTAAACTTTAATTGTTGCAGGTGTAAAGCCGCTACATAGCATAGTAACGTTATATTTCTGATTTGTTTTATGTATAGCAAACAGTAGTAAGCACATGTACGTCTCTAATGTGAATATACATGTATGATACACCATATATATCTTAAAGATGATAACCAAATGTATACTTAACATCTGACAGGAAAATCTTAGATAAGTTTTGCAGATGAACACATGTGAATGATGTATGTGTGCTTTTATGCAGTTAGCATCACTGCTTACATTAGATGTTACTGTATGTAATGTAAATACATTTACATAAAGAAATTAGATAACATAAATTAGATTACATAAAGAATGTTTTATTTGTCCATTAGTACTGTTGATGTATTGAGAAACATTTGTGTTGGATAAAAAACAACTTCAGTAACTAACTCAACATGTGAATGTAGTATTGAGAGCATACATCACAAAGGGAATCTATTTGAATGTTACAGGGACAGATGAGCAGACGCATCTGCTTAGGGCTGGGCGATTAATCGAAAAATAATCGAAATCGACATTCAGAACCTATAATCGTTAAAATTTTTCCATGAAGATTATTTCAATTACTTTCCCTTTAAAAAACACTAGCGCTCCGTTCCGTTATTCTGCCGACATTTTGATGGAGAGCTTAAACAGTATTTATACAGTAAAAAGTATTTACAGGATATACAAGAGTAATTTTATTTAGAGGAGATACTGCTTATTTTCTACTTTTAATATGAAAAACATTGAAAATTATTTATTTTGTTTCCAATAGTGCAAGTTATTTATTTTCACTAATTTAAGAAAAATGTGACTTTTCGTTTTAAGCAATGCTTGCTTTAATTTCAGTTGTTCAACACTGATGTTCAATTAATAATCATAGATCGTAGATAGTGTGTTTCCTTCAATTATTTTAAAATCAAGTAATGCACCCTTCATCCAAAAATCTCTCGCTTGTAATATGTGAACATATTTACTGTACAAAACTTGTCAGTGAACTATGAGGGCCAAAAAATAAATATTAAATAAATATAATTAAATATAATTTTATTAATAAATAAAATAATCGTTCATTAATCGTAATCGGGTTAAAATGTTCAATTAATCGAGATTTTGATTCTAAGCCAAATTGCCCAGCCCTACATCTGCTTATCCGGTGGAGAGCGGCTAATGAAGCCCTCTTCACCGGAAAGCGAAATGCTGCCATCAAAGGCTTCGAGTAAGTATACAACAGAAATGAATAAAACATCTTTTTAAATTTTAAGCTGTAGTTTATTTTAATTATTGTAATTTCAAATAGTTATTACAGCACTTTTCTGTTTCTTGATTTTGTGCCTTTGCTGCAGAGCTTTTGTGGTGGAGCAGGGCCTGCAAGGAAAGGTCACTGCTTCATTCATTAAAAAAATGGGAAAACTTGAAACAAAAATACAAAGTAAGATCATATTGTAACCTCTAATAAAGAAATCAAATCACACTGTGCTGTTAAACTGACTGTTTTTGTATTGTGTTTGTGCAATTTTGTAGGAACTGAAATGTCCAGCTACTGGCGTGAGCACTGAGGATGGAGAGCCCACAGCAGCATCATGGAAGTGGTATGGTATAGTGCCATGGATGAGGCAATTGGGAGCAGACCCTCCATCACACCACCTGCTCTCGTTGCCTCATCTGGGCCAGGTGTTGCTGTGGCCTCTTCATCCTCGGAGATGCCAGCGCTGGGAAAAAGAAAAAAAGATCTTGCCGATCTGATGAGGGAGATGGAGGAACGGGAAGCGGAGAGAGAGCGGGAAGCATCTGAGAGGGAGGAAAGAAGATGGCGAGAAATGGAGGAGAAGGAAGACAGAAGGGAACGAGAGAGACAGGAGAGAGAGGAGAGACGAGAAAGAGAGGCAAGAGAAAGAGAAGAGTGATGGCGGCAGGAAACAAGTGAGAGAGAGGAAAGGAGAGACAGGGAGGCAAAGGAAAGGGAGGAAAGATTCCTTCGCGTCCTTGAGGCTCTCACAAAAAAATGAATTAAATAAATTGTAAAATAAAAGCATGTTCTGATCATTTACTCATTTGGTTTACATAAAGAACAAGCATTTTAAAATAGATTCTATCTATCGATCTATCAATATGCATACAGTTCTGTGCAAAAATCATAGGCCACTACTTGCTTTGTTGTTTTAGCAATGCTTTAATGACCATCCATATTTATTTTGTAGTCTCTTTTAATAAGATTAAAAGATTCAGATTTTTTGAAAAATGGTTTTATGTATCTCCTTTATTTATTTTTTTATAAAGGAGATACATTAAACCATTTTTAAAAATCAGATCAAAATGGCTTCTATAGGCAAATCTGAGGGTGCAAAAAAATCTAAATCTAAATACTGAGAAAATGACCTTTAAAGTTGTCCAAACTTTATGCATATTACTAATCAAAACTTACATTTTGATATATTTATAGTAGGAATTTTACCAAAAAATCTTAATGTAACATGAATATTTTAAATAAATCCCTAATGATTTTTGGCATAAAAGAAAAATCAATAATTTTGACCCATACAATGTATTTTTGGCTATTGCTACAAATATACCCCAGCGACTTAAGACTTTAAGGTTTTGTGGTCCAGGGTATATATATTTGTAATCATCTATTCATAATAGCATTGCTAAAACAGCATCAAATGGTGGCCTGAGACATTATGCCTGATACGATGCATATAAAACAATTTCTATTCACAGTACACTGTGGACTTATAGACATTTGGTGATGCATTCAGAAGATAACATTCATAAATTGTTAAAATATAAAGTGATGAACAGTTTGTGCATATGTGGGGTGCAATGTACCACACACACTTTAAAAGGATAGTTTCGTTATTGTGTGTCTGATTCCTAAATGCATATAGAGCACTTAAAGGAATATCATGTTGGCCACTGCTCTGTTGGGTTTAGTTCCAACACACCTGTCTGTAATTTTCAAAGCAGCTGTTATTAATTGGATTGATTAGATTGTTCAGGTGTGTTTAATTAGGGTAGGAAAAACTCTGCAGAACAATTTCCCTCCATGACCTAAATTGAACTTGAGACTGCTTGCACAAACTGCCTTAAGTTTTGCATTAACTACACACTAGTAACAAAGTGATTAAAGTTTAACAAACTTTATAAATTTAATCAGTATTTACTTCATGTTGTTTGGTCCCCGTGTTTCCCCCCTTTTACACAAGAGCTGAGTATCAGTCAGTGGACTTTCAGAAGTTTCAAAAGCATCATCAAATAATGTCATGAAGCTCCAGAAAATCAGGCTCCATTGACTAATATTGTATTAACGGAATAATAGAAAAAGAGAAATTGAACAACATGAAGGCAGGTAAATAATGATAGAATTTATGTTCAGGTGAACTAACCTTTTAAGCCCCAAATAAAAACTGTATGACATGCAGTTATACTATAGTAACAGCTTTAGAAAACAGTAAGAAAACAGAAGCTTTATAGAGAGTTTGTGTCCGAGACGCTTTCAAAAAAGGTTTTACTAAAATCATTTTGATTTCTGACAGATGCTTTTATCCGAACTGACTTACAGTGTTCTTATTACAGGGACCCCAGTGCTTCTGGAGCAACCTGGAGAAATGAGCCTTGCTCAAGGACACACTGGTTATGATGGCTGCTGCAGAGATGGAACCCGCAACCTTCTGCTCACCAGTTCAGCCAACTACACCACAAAAGTAATAAGGCTTCACCAGAAATGAGCATATCTTTGTAAACATTTGAAATTAATCATTAATAACTGAAATGCTGACGATACTCATTTTCAAATGTTTTAATTGGTTAAAATGTTTTATAGATAGTCATGCTCATGGAGAGCAGCCACACAAATGTTTGGGGCAGACACAGCTGCAGCCAGGTTGTCCCGCACGTGATCTCCCGGTCTTGCCTGAGGGTTGTGGGGTTCAGGGGGGCCGTCATCATGGTCTTCCTCATCCTCTGCCTCAACGATGTCCCCATTGAGAAGAGCCAGATTATGAAGCACAGCGCAGCACGCAACAACCTCAGGCACAAAGGCAGGGCTGATCTCTAAGGCCTTGAAGAAGATAGAGCGCCAGCGCGTCTTCATCATCCCGAAAGCTCTCTCAACGATGTTACGGGCACGGGAGTGCTTGCTGTTGAAACGAGCCTGCACAGGGTTCTGCACAGGCTCTCTGTAAGGGGTGATGAGACAGATGGGTGCACTCAGACAAGGATAGCCACCATCCCCAAGGATGCACTTTCCTGGTGGTGGGTACAGGCTGCCCAAATACACAGGGCTGTTCCTCAGTACCCTGGCATCATGCACAGACCCAGGATATCCCACAAAGATGTCAAGGAATTTCCCCTGGTGATCAGTGATGGCCTGGAGTTGGATGGAGTGAAACAACTTCCTGTTGTAGTAACAGTGGGAGTTATTTGCTGGAGGTTTCATGCGGATATGACAGCCGTCGATTGCACCAACTGCCCTGCTGAAGGCTGGTGAACCAGACAGCTGTGCAAATCCTGCTCCCACTGCCTCCAGGTCATCACCGGTTGGAAAGCAAATCACCTTCCTTAAAATTCCCAGGACTGCTTTGCTCACTCTGTGCACAATGTCATGCACAGAGGTCTTGGGGATATCGAAGGTCTGTGACACTAGCCTGTAGGACGCTGCATGGGCAAGCCAGTAGAGGAACACCAGCACCTTGATATTCATTTCCCACCCATGGTCAGATTCCAGTCTGAGTGCACCAATGAGGGACCTGATAGACGGCAAAGACAGGCGAAAGTGGGCACGGTGGTCAGCTGCTTCATCCAAATACAGCTGCAGAATCGGCACAGCTGCATTAAGACCGCAGTAGGATGTGGGGTTCACCGCCTGTAAATATGTGAGACTTAGCACAATACATTTAAATAAAGCATTGTTTCATATGTTGTGAACTTGTATTCAGTCCCTCCAGAAATTCGCGATTTTGCGATCGCGCCAATTCACGCTAATTCAGCCAATCCCCGCGAATTATGTGCGGCCTTGCAATTTCATCCAATCACCGCGACTTTACCGCAAATTACCTACAAATATCACTGCGAAAGACCGCGCAAAGCAATTCAGGGCTCGAAATTGCCACCATTTCTTTACCGCCTTTAATGCCTAAATGCGTCTTTATGAATTAGGCATATAGCTAATGAAACAGTTTTGTTTTTGATTTGAATTATTTAAATTATTTCTTTACAGATCTGGATGATGTATAACTCTAACCTTTATAAGCAGAATGAAGTTTCACATCACACCGGCGCTTCCATGTCCTGCAAAGCCAGCTTCAGCATTCACTCTCTGCACAAACGCCCGGATATGCACCTAATATAGCACACATTTAGGTTAAACGATTAAACTAACATTGTGATATGCTTAAAGTTTTAAAATTAATTGAAATCTTGATTACTTGAGAGGGCTAAATTAATCTGCCACTTGGTCGTTAATAGCCTATTTAACATTATTATTTAGGCTAGTTACATATTTAAATGTATTATTTATTTGATTTATTTTAGCGTTTTGTAGGCTGCTTGTTCACTGACGAAAGTGTTCAAATAAACACACGTTTGTTAATAATGTTTGAGACTCATTTATTTTGGGTTTCAAAATAATATATGCATTTTTTATATAGACATATAGGCTATACACAAATTGTAGTGCCTGGAGCCAATCAGACATGAAATAACTAGTTATATTCCTTAAATGACTTCTCCCCCATGATTAACACCTATGTGCTATGAGCCAGTCCTCTGGTCACTATCCAACTCATCCCCCACCATCAAGATAAGACTCTTACAGGAATGCAGGGAAAGATAGACTTTCCTTATTCAGACATGCAGTCCCACATACAGTTATATAGAAATGTACACGTATCAATGTGTTAACTTTTCTTATATTGTTGTTTCTGTTATGTATGTCGGCCTCAAACATTAATCCGCAATAGGTGAATTATTGTGCATGCTAAGACTCACGTTTAGAATCACTCAGTCAAACGAGAAGATACATAGATCATGTTTGGTGTCTATGAGCAGCATTTATTATTCCCTAAATGTTAATGTTTGTGGCATCTTAATAACTCCTTGCTTTATAGGTATTATTGAACTTTTGAAAGTTTTGTGGCCAAACAACCAATCAGCTTCCACATGCGAAACCCCATTGTGAGAGACAAAGACTTTCAATCTTCCCTCCAAAACTCAGATCAACCGGATTGGACAAGGACCAACTGTGGGTGTGAACGACCTACAGGTTTATAAACCTTCCCTCATCCCTCTCTCTTGCTCTTGCCTTCGGGACACAAGGACACGTCACCCGCACCTCCCCCCAGATCCATGGGGGGGGGTCTCACCTAGCAGAGGAGATGATGAGGCCTGCAATACTCTCAAGGAACTGGAAAGGACTTTCTGAACTGAACACATACGGAACCAATGCACAACAACAACAAGCTTGCAAGTATCCGTCCTTTCTACAAACGTAGATAGCTGCGTTTAAGGCGTTTTATAAAAGAAACGATTTCAGGATGTTCAGAACCGTTTCATTCCTGTCCCTTTGCAAACTCACTTTCTGTCTCTCTCTCTCTTACTCTCTCTCTCTCTCTCTCTCTCTTACTCTCTCTCTCTCACGCGTTCTCTGTCTATTTGTGTTTTATGTACGTTTGTCCATGTGCGATCGTTTGTAAGTAGAATAGTTTAATAAACAACCATATATTCACATATAATGATTCTCTGTGCTGAATGCTTACATTACAAAGTCACTTAAACTGTTTCGATCTCATATTGCTACCTTAAGCCCTATTCTGTTCAATTGTTTAACTCCGTTCTGGTTAGTAAAAATGCGTTGCCGTGACGACGGGCCAACGTCAGATTAATAGGTATCACTGAATAATTTGCTGGACAAAGAAACCAGTTGATATCGTTATTACTGTTACTGATCAGAAACTGGAAATTGCGTATATTTAATGACGATTATTATACACGATTTCCTGTGAGTTAAACTACTTTCCCTGACTGTAATGTATGTTTTAAATAACTCATTTCATCCTATTCATTGGTCGTAAGACCTGGTGGAGTTTGCAGTGTATATGTGATGAGAGAAACAGTCTCATGCATATACACACATATATTGATCATCTTAAATTCTTTGAGCTAACCAAAATTCTCTACACAAATGTTATGTATAGAGCATTTCAAGCGCTATTCGGCGGCTTAAGGAAGTGACGTCGTTGGTCCCAGGACGTTTCCGGTTAGTGATCCAGCGCATTCAAAACAATGGCGAGAAGCGGTTTATGAACAGTGGGATTGTGGTTATATATATACACACATCCTGCTTAAATGTCTAAATTAAAATTAGATCCTTGTCGTTCAGTGGTTGTGTGCTCCCTCTGGGGCGGTACAAACATTCTGAGACGTGTTTAACGGTAGATTTCCGCGAAACGTACCTGTGTTGCGGCAGTGAAGGAGAAGGCTGGATAACAACAAGCAACTCTAGGATATACAGCGCACATTTCGATTCAGGCAAGTAAATATAGTTTTTAATTATTCTGTTTATTTGTATATCTTTACGTTAACTCTTCAAGTATGATGCTGCATAATTTAAAGTAGCATTTTGTCATTGTTTACATATGCATCTAGCTTTCGTGTGTAACGTTAATGAAAAAAGGCAAGTTTTTTATTTCTGTTTTATTTCTGTTTTATTGCTAAGTGTTATGTGGGTTAAATTCATATTAGTCGTCTAGTTATTTTGTCAGTTGACAAATGCAGTGAGTAACATGAAAGTACGTAAATGTCGTATTGTGTAACAGTTAACAGCAGTAGTTTACAAAACGTAATGTTTATGGTAAATATTATTTTCCATCACATAAGCTTTGGTAATGTTAATTCCAAGCTGTACTGACGTATTAAGCAATAATAGCATTATTATTTTTTTATATTCTGCATTATATTAAATGATTGTTTTTCTACTTTTATCCTTATATAATGTACATAAAATTTATACAGGTGATTTCTAATATCATTTGTTTCTTAGTCTAGGAAGCATTTTGAAGTAAGCAGTTGTAAATATGCAGCAGGGTCACTAAATCTGACAATACAGTGTAATACTGAAATTTGTTAGCTCCCTGTAATTCCCATAGAATTGGTTAAATGTTATATACATTTTCATAATGATGGCTAATATCCTTTGTTTTGTTTTCAAGAAAGTATTCTAAACTGATGTAAACAGTTGCAGAAATACAGAAGGGTCACCAAATCTGAGAAGGCAGTGTAAGGAGAGCCATCATCTGTAGACACCCAAGGACAGCTGATCATCCTGCAGTGACAAACCACATCTGACCATATCAACACCCAGATGTGTTTGAGAACTTGAGTGTAGTATTCAGTAATTTAGTGTAGTACTTAAAGCGACTGATGACCAGGCCGGATACAGACTCCTGCTTTTGATATTTGTTCCCCCTTTGTACTCCATTTCAGTTCAAATGTTGTTTCAGTTGTTGTTGTTTCATTTGTTGAAGCATTTTATGTTCATACAAATATTTACATATCAATACATGTGCTGGAAATAAAAACAGTTGAAAGTGAGAGAATGCTTTTTGTTTATATACAGTACTGGTCAAAAGTTTGGACAAAGTAGTTTTTTATGTTTTTGAAATAAGTATTTTATGTTTATTAACATGATTAATTATTTAAATGATTTCTATTGTAAAAAATATGTTGTGCAAAGCTGAATTAGCATCAGCCTTTACATTACACCAGTATTCATTTTCTCATGAATATATATATATATATATATATATATAATTTGTGTGGGTGTGAACAGTAAATACGTGCATAAAATATATGAATGCTTTATATGTGTTTGTGTGTGCATTTATTAATCTGCAGATATACAGGTTTATGTAAAACACGTTAGCCAGCATTGAATTGCGACGATCTTGTTTATTTGTGATCACATGATGACTCGAAGCATTCATACCCTCCACTTGCACTGTTCCACAGCAACAAACTTGACCAAACTAACGTTGAACACATGTTGAAATGAATTCAACACGTAATAATAGCATCGAGCGCTTAGTTTAATAGCATACATTTAGCGTTGTTTGGAACGATATGTATTGTGAAAGATAATGTACTAATGAAAACAAATATTTAAACAAGAAATACAGACTGACCACGCAATGCAAGTAAATTAATCACGAACAACCTCCGGATATCTTGGGAACAAAACATGAAGTAAGTTGCACTGCTTGCTTCAGACTGATGACATCCATTGTACGAATAAATGTTCACAATATTTCCGTTCATGTGATATGCTTTTAGCAATCTCCCGTGTACACGCACGCAGCATCGATTAGTTAATGAGCAGCTTTTTTACCTTAACTAGCCTTTTTGCTAGATTTTAAAAGAATGTGTTCGTATTGACAGATCGGAGAAATAGCGCTACCGGAAATGTTTCAGGACCGGACATGCGCAGTAACGTTCCAACGCGCTTGTTATTGTTTACATCCTTGAAATGGTCTATAACTACATAATTAAATGAATGTTAAATGAACATAAAAAGAAACAACTGTGGACATCATAAACACATGATTGAATAAATGAAAGAATGAATGAATACATTTGGAAAATGTAATAATATGTAATAAATCTTATAAATATTATTTGTAAATATTTGAAAAATAATACTTTTTTCATTTCATTCCATAAATATACTTTAATGTGTTTTTAACCAATAGAAAAACTCCTAATACCACTGACATAAGTTTTATTGTTCATATGTGTTTCCCTGTAAATATCAGGGCACTTTTTGGATCACAGACAGAGAAGCGTGTGAACAGGACTTTTATTTTTTTAAGTTTAAAAAAAAGTGACGTCATAGGGCTGCGGCGCGCTCCTGCATCGGTGAATGGTTTCAGCTGAAGAAAGGTCTGTACTTTTAATCATTTAAAGTGTTTAAATTCATACTACGCGTTCAGTCTATTATATGGTTTCACGCGATATAGACTGCATAATTATTGCGTGTAACATTGCAATATTTAATATAATAATGAACGTTATTTTGTGGGTAACGCGCCTCCACAGATCAGCCTGATTTCTCTCTCTGTAGTGATTCAGATCATAAACACGAATTACAAACTCCGAGTCAATTGAGTCAGTTGATTCACAAAATGATTCACTGTTTCGAATCGCTGCTCGCTGAGAGACCTGCAGCTCAAAACAGAGTCAAAGCAACGAGAACTAACTCAAATATGTGCAATGACAACTTTTACAAACAATTGCAAACGTTTTTGTTGTTGTAATGACAATCTTAAAATAAAATAGCGATTTTTGTACAAGATGCCTCAATAAATGTAATATACTCATCATTAAATGTTGAAGTTGAAGTTTTGAGTTTTTGTCTAATCAGATCATTTAAGTGCATTAACTATTGCTCTGACTCCCTTACTAGTGCACTATTACTGAACTAGAGCTGATTGAGATGCACACAATTTTTTTTTCCTGTTAATAATTGTCATCTTAAACAGGACAAAGTTTCCAAACACGGAAGAAAAAAAAAACGTCTGGTGAGGCAACTGAGATCCATGCAACATAAAGATGGCGTTTATTAAAGAGGAGAGTGAAGACATGAAGATTGAAGAAACATTGAGAGTCAAACATGAAGATAGTGAGGAACAAACAGGTTGGTTTTCATTCTCAAAGCTAAAGTATCCTATGAACTGTCCTCTACATTTTCTCAATTAATTTGTCTTTGGCAGGTGTTTTTCTACAGTTTGCCCTCTTGCAGATCTCTTTTTTTTAAAGGATTTCAGCTTCATTTTTTTCTTAGAGTTATCTTAAAGACCATTTTTAACTCATAGTGCTTTGATTTAAAAACAGCATTTAAATAATTGTGTGAAATCAAATATTTATATGTTAATACTGCTAGGATTGAGTAATATTTTCATATGAAATAGGTAAATAAGGGCTGTGTTCATGTGGTCTAACTTGCTCAGATGTAATGATTACGTATGTGAAATAAAGTCTGGTCGTCGCTTTCACTCGACTAGTTCTGCCGCCTTAATAGTTCAATGAATGTTAGTTTATGAGAAGAGTCAACTAATATTTTATTAGTTGGTCAGTCACAGAAAAAAACTGTCCATGTCAAAAACGTCAAAGAGATCGTAAACATCTAGGACTAATTCCAGTATATCAGGCAGGGAAAAAAAACATTCGTCTATCATTCATCAAGCTCACATCTGGCTTATCATTTGAAAGTGAAGCATGTAAATAAGCAGCAGATCGCTTCATCTGCTTCATCTGGTGACTTATGCTGGACTGAGACACACACCAGTTTATCAGCCGCCTCAGTATTTAAGCTGCTTTTTCTAACATATAGTTATAAAATACTACATAATCTTGTCCTGGCTGGTCAAATGCTGGGGTTGTGTGACGTTTGTTTCAGAGAGGGGTGTTAGGGGTGGGTTTTACAGTAAGGCTGGTCTGACAGTGGAAGTGCTGTTTGATTTTGGGCTCGCGGTTTGAGGTGCAAAGCCGTTGACTCTGTCCAGCTCATTGTTAGCCCTGGTACACACTGGCCCAAACTGGCTATTGTCAACATGAGTGTTAAAGGAACACTCCACTTTTTTTTTTGGAAAAGGCTCATTCTCCAACTCCCTCTTAAAGGTATGGTTCGGAGTAGGATTGACTTCATTGCTATGCACTGCGAAGTCCCTTCCGAAGTTTTTTTTTTTTTTTACCTTAGTCGAACATTTATGGAGATATTAGAGTTTTTCGAATTGCTTGTTACAGCAGTAGACAGTACATGTAGTGTATCTCGTAAATTGCACCTCCCTTTTGCAGCCAGTCTCTTGCGGCCAGTCAGAAGCCGCTTTTCCACTGTCGGGCCAGTGCGAGCCAGTGCTAAGAGCGTGCCGGGCGGGGCCAATGGCCTCGAGTCGCAAGCACCAAGACCAAAAGTAAGCTGCGTTTCCACTATCGAGCCAGTAGCCTCGCTGCGCAAACCTAAAGCCCGCCCTTTACACACCTCTTTGAATCAAACGTCACGAAACCCCTCCCCTTTCAGCGGGGAGATTGAAAGTCAGTCACCGTAGTGTGATTATCGAAGGAAGAGAGCCGAAGCGGCTGTTTGCTCCTTTTGGTGTTTTCTTGGTGGAAGATGAGGCAGCGAAAACAAGATGCGAAGACGGAGGCTCAGTAGCGTTTACGGCGAAAGCTTATATTAGCTGCAAGGCAAAAAAGAACAATAAAGCGACGTGGAAGCCGGATACAGCGAATGCAGAAACGTCTAATGTTCGTGATGTCTGTTCTGATGCAAGAAGTGCTCTGCAACAGTTGTTTATGCAGCAGCAATATTTGTAATATATTACATGAATAAATTACTTGAAAAGAAGCTTTGTTTTTATGACCGACACACAAGTCTTTCTTCTAACTTGGTATTACATTAAACTAAATGTTGCATATTATCTACACACTACTGCGAAAAATAACTACACAGTTGTACTTCTAGTATAATTTTGTATGCTTTTATTTAGGCACAGATACAGGTACAGTGTATGTTAACAATTTATCAAGGTGTGTTGGTGAGTTTCTGTGGGTGTTTTTGGACGATGTAAATAAACTTATACATCAGATCTAATTTTTATAGGATCTTATTTGCATTTTTCCAAATTTAAAAACGAGTAGATACTAATCAGACAGTCATTTGGATATAGACAGTCAGCTGGATATTTAGCTTTGTGAGTCCAGCAGCGATGTATTTTATCACGTCTTTGTTTCTGCAGACGCCGTCAAACTGGCGTTGTATATTGTCATCGGCCCAAATACATAGAAGAGCCCTGTATTAGTAATACAGTGAAATGCGCATCGTACCGCAGACACACTCCGCCTTTCACTTTGACCACGCCCCGGCTGGCCCGCGTTGGCCCAAGGTTTTCGTCGGGCCGAAAAACCCGGGCCATTGGCCCTGAGGAAGCACCGACGAGGCACGATCAGGCCCCGGAAGTGACAGTGGAAACGCGACTGGCTCTGGCTGAATTGCAGTTTAAGCCACTTCCGTGTTGGTTTCAATTGAGAGAGCGGGAGGTTGCAGCTTGAAGACGCTGCAGGCAGTGGCGTGAAGTAAAATTCAAAGGGTTTCCAGTGATCAGGGAACAATGAATACTGTGTAGGGACCATGTCAGTTGGAACACAGTTCATGCACAGAGCTCAATTCTAATGAGCTGATTATCAGTCAGGTGTGTTATCTAAGAGAGACATGCAAAATATGCAGAGCAGGCGGAGCGTGAGGACTGGAATTGAGAACCGCTGGCTTAGGGCATATAGGATTTAGTTGTGTGTTAGTTTTGACACTTTACATGTTTAAATGTTTTGATGTCTGCTGTTTTGTTTCTTTAAACTGGGGTTAACTTTTACTTGTCTTTTTTCACTTTAGACCTGATGGCACTGAAAGAGGAGAGTCAAGTACTAAATGAAATGGAAGAGAAAGATTATGATTTCATAGATGGAGAAAAATCTTTTAGTTGTTCACAGACTGAAACGACTTCCTCAAGAAAAAAGACTCGAAAGAAAGGAAGAAGTTATTTTGCCTGCCAACAGTGTGGAAAGTGTTTCAGTCAAAGAGGAAGTATTAAAAGACACATGAGAGTTCACACCGAAGAGAAACCTTATGCCTGCGAACAATGTGGAAAGCATTTCGGTCTTAGAAAAAGTCTTAAATGGCATTTTATGATTCACACTGGAGAGAAGCCTTACGTCTGCCAACAGTGTGGAAAGGGTTTTACTCGATCTGAAAAGCTGAAAGTCCACATGAGAGTTCACACTGGAGAGAAACCTTATGTCTGCGAACAGTGTGGAAAGAGTTTCAGTCTTAGAAAAAATCTTAAAAGGCATTTTATGATTCACACTGGAGAGAAGCCTAACACATGCCAGCAGTGTGGAAAGAGTTTCACTCAACCTGGACACCTGAGAGTCCACATGAGAATTCACACTGGAGAGAAGCCTTACGTCTGCCAACAGTGTGGAAAGAGTTTCACTCAACTTGGGCACCTGGGAGTCCACATGAGAGTTCACACTGGAGAGAAGCCTTATGTCTGCCAACAGTGTGGAAAGGGTTTTACTCGATCTGGAAAGCTGAAAGTCCACATGAGAATTCACACCGGAGAGAAGCCTTATGTCTGCGAACAGTGTGGAATGCATTTCAATCATAGGCTGAATCTTGAAAGACATGTTTCAATTCACACTGGAGAAAAGCCTTTCATATGCCAACAGTGTGGTAAGAGTTACACTCAAAATGGAAGCCTTACCAGACACATGAGAATTCACGAACACCCTTATGAGTGTGATCAGTGTGGAAAGAGTTTTGATCAACATGAAAACTTTGAAGTCCATAAGAGAGCTCATGAAGAGAGTCCTTACTCATGCTCTGAGTGTGGAAAGAGTTTCAGTCAAAAACAGCTCTTTGAAGACCACATGAGAATTCACTCTGGAGAGCAACCCTACACATGCCCTCAGTGCGGAAAGGGGTTTAATTATAAGCATCACCTTCAAGACCACATAAGAGTTCACACTGGAGAGAAGCCTTTCACCTGCAAACAATGTGGAAGAAGTTTCAACCGAAAAGGAACTCTTAACAGACACATGAGAGTTCACTCTGGAGAAAAGTCAGCTAGATGTGATCACTCCTTTACGAAAATTAACAATGTTTTTTTCGTAGAAACCATGGTTTAACTATGGTTTTTGTATTAAACCATTTTAACTATAAAATAAACCATGGTTCTACCACAGTCACCATAGTAAAACTATAGTTTTTGAAGTAAAACCATAGTAACTCCAAAATAAACCATGGTTTTACTACAGTAATTGTAGTTAAGCCATGTTTTTTTTATAGTAAAACAATAGTAACTACAAAAGAACTATGGTTTTACCACAGAATCGACAGTGAAACAATAGCAATGATGAAATGAACCATCTGTAGCATAAATGTTAAAATTAAAAAAATGATGTACTATAATATGTGTGCTTATACTTTTTACCCGGAAGAAATAAGTAAGCATGATTTTGTAAAGGAAAATAATCCTTTTTGACATACATATATAAAATAATGGCTTAAGCTGCTCTTCCTCTTTCACATCCGAATTGTTTTGCTTCCTGGGGATTGAGTTGGTTTTGCAGACCCATCTCCTTAATTTCCCAAACATACAAAAAAATACATAAACAGTGATACTTTGCCAGAAGCACATAACACACTCAACACTTCTTCAAACACTTTCTTGTGAAGACCTCGTCCCTCTTTATATGGAGCCAAATAAACCAAAATGTCACAACTGTCCATTGAATTAAAAAAAACCCCATTATACTATGTTTATCATAAAGAACAGGCTTTTTTATTATTAAACCACTATGCTTTTTTTTTTGTTCTATATTTTTATGATGTTTTTGCAACCTGGTCATTTGGCAATACATATACATAATTTACATAAGCAATAACAATGTGTATACAGTTGTAAGTCCACATGAAGTGCCACGTCTCCTATAGATCACAGCAACTCCCAGAACCTCACAGCAGACAACATCGAAACAACAATACACATTCACCACATCTGCCCACAACAGCACAAATTACCCAATATGCCACTGTGTGCTTCCCAAGTTCACTGTTACACAAGCAACACATGAAGATCTCTGTGCTAGATATTTTTGGCCAACTACACAAGCTACATCCATAACTTCATCCACATCAGCCCCTCAAACATCTACACTACAACCCAGTGAATCTCAAACATCAAGCTCAATCATATCACCCACTAAATCCCAACCATCAACACAAACACGCACCCCACCCAGACAATAAAATATATCCACAGATGTCTGCTGGGAGTGTTTCTGTGTCTGTGTTAGTTATTTATTTTTGTGGCTCAACCTTTTTGAGGACAAACTTTCAAGTGAATGTGCCATGGCTTTCACACCAAAGCAAAATAAAGACATTTATAGCCACATTTGTGGATTAAAAATTGCAGAAGAAACACTAGATGAGAAGCAGACAGTGGACAACTACATCCTCCAGAGGCTAATACAGCATTGGCCAGGTCAACATTGACCATTTATTAGACTTTTCAGGTGTATTTGAGGCTGTTATGTTGATTGAAAATCCTGAGGAGGAAGCTGAAATGGGCAACAACAAATATCATTGTTCAGGGATAATGGATATTTTGATGAAAGAGTCCAGGCCAATTTTTGCACTCTGATCAGGGATAATTCCTTGAGATTTGAAGTAGTACAATAACAGGGAGTCTGTTAGACATGACAAAGACCTACAGAAAACATATGCCACAAATTGATTTCTTAAAACTAGTTCTATATTGTCAAAGACAAAATCCTATAAAACAAGTGCACCATCTGAAATATTCATTCAAGGAATGTATGCATCATTACAAGGCAGGTACAGGAAGCACATTCTGCAACACAACCTTCCAGACAGAATGATACAGAACCGTTTCAATGTGGAAAAATAAAGTTTGGAGGACCTTGAAGAAAAATGAGCCAAGAAGAACATGTCACCGAAAAGAAAAGAAAACAAAGTGCTTTCAAACCCACAAGTTCTACCTTCTAAAGAAAAATGGAGTATTAGGGTCATTAATTCAAATCTTTTATCATTACATACATTATTAAAAGCTGATAAAATGCAATTAGTATTTCTATTATTAACAGAGAAGTCAACTGTTACACACTGCTTTATATCCTTCATTTCTGCCTGTCCTTGTAGTCACCAAAACCTTCTGTTGGTCAGCCCAATACAGAAACGAAAGGAATGGGAAGTGAAGGACGTTACGTGTGGCCAAGTATGGTGACCCATACACACACACACACACACACAGAGCACAAGAGAAAATGAGGGAGAGAGAGATGAAAGGATGAATTTTTTTTTAGCAGTTCAAACACAGTTCAAATCCAAGATCAAAGAGTTTGAGGCAAATGACCTTTTCTGCTTCAGAATATTTTGTCTGGTTCTGCCTATTTGTTTTGGAAACAAAATTATGTGATTGCAGCTCAGGTATAACTGTGACTTGCATACAGCACAGAGTTCATTCTGCTGCAACATCATGGCGAAAGTTCACTCTTCAGGAGACTCTGGATTAGATCTTGGACTCCAGCGATGAAGAAGTGGGAGATACTATATCAGGACTTTGATGAAGCTTCTGAAACAGAAGACAACATCGACCAGGACCAAGATCACAGTGAAACTGGTGAAAATTCAGACAAGTTTTAGCTGAGAGTTTGGTAGACATTCAGGCTTATATTGGTCTTCTCATTCTTTCTGGCGTATACCGCTCCAACAATGAGGCCATGGAAAGTTTATGGGATGCAGAGTTTGGAAGGGGAATTTTTCGTGCAGTAATGCCTTTGAAAATCTTCAGAAAAATGTCAAGGGTCATCAGGTTTGATGATAAGCAGACAAGAATTGCTCGACAAATTAGAACAAGTCCGTTTTTTGTGGAACAAATGGGTTGAACATCTACAATCCTGGCCAAAATGTCACGGTCGATGAGTGCTTGGTGCCATTCAGAGGGCGCTGTCCATTAAGACAATACATGCCCAATAAGCCAGCAAGATATGGCATCAAAATTTGGGCAGCATGCAATTCGAAATCTAGCCACGTATGGCAAATGCAAGTCTACACTGGCAAGTCTGTGAGTGGACAGCAAGAAACAAACCAAGGGATGAGAGTTGTTCTGGATGTCACCGAAGGGCTGCTGGGTCATACAATCTTCTGTGACAATTTTTCCCACATCGCTTTCCCAGGAGCTGCTAAAGAGGAGACTTACAATGGTCGGAACAATTCGAAAAAATAAGCCAGAACTCCCACCTGCCATACTTGCAACAAAGACCAGAGCTAATTTTTCAATGTGTGCCTTTATGGAGACACAGTCGCTGGTTTCTTACTGTCCCAAAAAAAAAAGTGCTTTTGCTAAGCACACTGCACAGGGAGGCCACAGTAAGCAGCAGAGAAGACAAGAAGCCCCAGATGATATTGGATTATAACAAATCCAAAGGAGGAATGGACAACCTGGATAAGGTGTTTATTTTTTTTAGGGGTGGGCATAGATTAATTTTTTTAATCTAGATTAATCTAGATAAAATTTTGGAATTAATCTAGATTAATCTAGATTAAAATGGCTAATTTGAATTCTGCTGAAGGCATTCAGAATATGTGTGCTACCCAAATAATGACTTAAAGTCTTTGAGAATGGATCATAAAGCTCATGAAGCTGTTCTATGATAATTTGTTGATGAAAATAAATTATGTTCAATTAGATGTACTTGTGTTTACTAACTAACTAACAATGAAATTATTTTTTCTACCTATTAGATTGTGTTTTTTTTAACGTCAACACCTACCCAGCCCATTACATGTTACACAGTACTTTTATTTTGACAGGTTGCCGAGAAGTTTCTGTGTACACAGTATGATATGATGCTAGTTTTCTCAAATGAAACGGTAAAAGTGACACTCACAGCAGCTTGGGAGATTGAGTTTATCTGTTCATGTGAGATGCAAAAGCCAAAAACTACCGGGAGCGTCACGTGTGTTTCAGTATGCGTGTAGTAAAAGCTCGTCTCCGCAATGCATACATACAGCTAGGCAAACGGAACATACCGGATTTTTATTAAAACGGTCTTTTTGCATTTCAGTTTTCACATACACTAGTCCATATGGCGATTTGAATTAAGTGACTGACCAACATTTGATTTATGAATCCAAAAAACGACGAATTTACGTGGCATTTCGCGCTATAGTAGATTCGATTTTTATGAATGGAGGACGACGCGATCCCGTCTGTGTTTTGGCGGAGGAGACTTAAACGCGCGACCATATTCTACTACAGTCTTCGGTATACATCCGCGTTAAACTATCAAGGTGAAAGTCATCATAGCTTGCGTAGTTTAGACCCAGCTCCCAACCCAAATTTGAGAATAGATTAACGGCGATATTTTTTTTATCGCGCGATAAGAGTTTCACGTTAACGCAGCACGTTAACGCCGATAACGGCCCACCACTAATTTTTTTATTGTATTTTCTATTTTTATTGAAATGTAAATAATAGTTATAAAGTGAGTGGCATATCACTGCCTTGGAATTATAGTATAATGTTCTATCTGACATTTTTGTCAAGATGAAGCTCATTATCTCAAAACCGTTCATAATTCAGATAGAACCTTATAATTCCAAGGTGGCAATATTTATTTTGCAAGCAAACAGCAGATGAACTAAGTGTGAGTGTTTGTAATACTGCAGATGGTCGCTACTTACACCTGCAAACAAAAGACAGCTTGTTGGCCCATGGTGCTGTTTTACAACATGCTTAATGTCTCTGCACTGAATTCCTTCGTGCTGTGGTCTGACATCTGTCCAGAATGGCACTCAGGGAAAACATTCAAGAGAAGGCTCTTTCTGCATGAGCTTGGAACAGCTCTGGTGGCTCCTCTTATGGAGAAACGACAGCATGTTCCACGCACCCCAGCCTCTCTCTGCAGCCTGAAAAAAGCAAAAATACCTCTAGAGGTGGAAAATAAAGCTTCCACATCACATACAGAAGCAACTCTCAGGAAGAGGATGAGATGCTACCTCTGTTCCTGTGATAAGGATTGTAAAACCACAGTGATGTGCAAAACCTGCAACAACGCCGTCTGCAAGATGCTTGCCACTTACCTTGCCACCTGCCTGCAGGGCGTACTGCAGAAACTCATAAACTGCAGAAACTCATAAAGACTGTATGAGATGAGACCACTAATTATCGTTCCTAGTTGTTCAGATGTTCCCCATTTAATTTGTTAATTTGTTACTGCTTTTTTTATGCATTTTGATGTTTTTGTTGCATTCTGATGTTCATGCAGTTTATTGGTACTCAATATGTATATAAGTGTTAATTTCTGGTCTTTTGTGTTATCTTTCAGTTATTAACTGAAGTGTAGACTAAATTTGTAGGATTTTATGAAAAACAGATGAATCAAATAAACTATAAACTCTAAAAATTCCAACTTTTATCTTTGTGACATCCTCTTTACATTGATTCTAATCATAATGTAACATCACTATAAAATGCTCTTTTTTCCAGTACAAAAAATAATAAACTATGAATAAAAGTAATTGTTATTGTTAGAATTGTGATTTCATAATATGTAGATACTATTCCAACTGAAAAATAGCAAATATTGTTGGTCAAATAGCAATTAGTAAATAGTAGTGCTCTGCAGCCAAAAAGCAGTTTTTGCATATAAACCTATTAAAATATATATTTATTTAATAATTTATATAAATTTAAAAAATAGCATAAATCCTATGAAAACTGCAAAGTTTGTTACAAATTTGTTACAAAATTTAAGTTTTGTTAAAGACCCAAAGACCATTAGTGTGATTCCAAAACGAAGACCGCATTAAACCAGATGTCCCAGATATGAACTAATAATTGACAAAGAATACAAAAAATCATTCAGGACCACAAATTTTTCTAGTTTGCAAGACCAAAAAATAGGTATTATATTTACCATTGCAGAAGATCTGGAGATGCAAAGCATACATCTCTTTTAAAGTAAAGGAATGACTGGAAAGGTCACAAAGTTGTTGTGCAGAGAATATTTGGCCAACACAATGGACATGACTCTTCTGAAAAAGATGGCCATTTTCAGCAGATTCACCCTAAGCTGGTTGATCAGATCAAGAAGTGGATCACAGGAGTAAAACCAGATGTCACCCTTCTTTAAGCTTATGAGTGGTCAAGATCTTAAGGAGGCACAACAGCACAACAACAACAATCAGGAAGCAGTGATTCTATAATTGAAATGTGACGCTATGCTGAGGAGAAAGTAGTTCCCCGAAACCAAGACCCATTAGTTTGGTGGAGGAATCGTGAGCAAACCTTCAAAGCTCCCAGCAAACTAGCAAAAAAATATCTTGGGATCACTGCCTCATCGGTCCCTTCTGAGAGAATTTTCTCAAAAGCAGGAGAGCTGATTGGTCAAAGAAGAAACAGGATAAAGGGGAAAAATATCAACATTCTCTTGTTCCTACACAGAAACGTATAAGTTATCGTTTTCATGGTTTACACATGGTTTTCATGTGTAAATCAGTTCATGCACAAATGAAGATGACAACTTAAATGTACAACGGAACCTTTGATTTTCAGTGCATTCCAGCCCATTGACAGGGTTGTTTATTTTATTTATTTATTTTAAAGCAAGAGACTTGATAAGTAAAAAAACATGCTCAAGAGGAGAATGTCAACATTCAAAAACCTAAAAAGGAAGAAATATAGAAACATTATGTGACTGTCACAGTTCTGTCTGTTTTTATCCTTGGTTTTTCCTATTTGTCTTCCCCCTGTTGATCTGTCATTTGGTTTAGCCCTTCGTCATTGTGATTCCCTGCACCTGTCCTTGTAATTATTAGTCATCTGTGTCACCTGTGTTTGATAATTAGTTTGTCTTTGAGAGTCTGTGTTTGAGTTCAGTTCTTTGTCGGTCCTTTTCTTGAAGTAGAGGTGTGTGAATGTTCCTGCCTTGTTCCACTTGGAGATTTATATTAAATATATTGTATTTTGTAAATATTGTCTATCGTCTTGTCTCGTCCTGCACGCACCCCTTACAGTAACAGTTATTGAAAATGTTCTGTGCAAAGTGTTATATTTTTGTTATATACATTATTTTTGTTTATTTAATTAATAGTGTTCAGTATTTTTTAATAAATGTAAAACAGAAGCCATGTTTATTTAGTATTAATAATGATGGCTATAAACACTATATCATCAGTTACATAAAATATTTCATATTAGTATTGGTATCGATATTGGCAATACTTGTCTTGAAAGTACTTGGTACCGAATTGTAAATAAAATAATTGGTATCGCCCATCCCTACCACCTGTTTTTTAGCAGTTTTTTTTTCCAGCAGGGGACTACTACATCTTTCAAAAATCAAACAACAGATACAAATCAACTCCTCTGTATTTGAGAAAACAAACAAATATTTATCTTACAAAAGACAAGTTATTTCAAGTCATTTAACTCATGTCCGAGTCAAGTCTAAA
Organism: Garra rufa; assembly: GCF_049309525.1. Taxonomy (NCBI): domain Eukaryota; kingdom Metazoa; phylum Chordata; class Actinopteri; order Cypriniformes; family Cyprinidae; genus Garra; species Garra rufa. The sequence continues at coordinate 96,967,429 of NC_133361.1, forward strand.
GTCATGAATATCAACTCAAAGTCAAGTCTTTTATGAATATTAAGCAGGTCTCAAGTCCTAAAATATGCGACTTAAGTCTGATGCGAGTCAAGTCATGTGACTTTTTTTTTTTTTCATTTGGTGATGTTAGTTGTGTAGAAATTACTTTTCAGATATAACAGTCAAGTAACTATATGCATTATTTTTTTTATTTGAAGGGAGACACAGCAAATGGCATACCTGCCCACCTCCACAATATTCTGTTGAAGAGGGGACTTCAGGACAAAGTTTTTTGTGTTACAACGATGCAATTGTGGTTGCAGCTGTGAGGAAAATGAACTTGAGGCATCTGCCATGTTTTGCTCACACTCTTAATCTAATTGTCAAAGATTATTAGAGATCCAGAGTGAAGAGAGTGGTTGGATTTTTTAGATCCAGCTGCATTGCCAAAGAAAAGCTTTGAGAGCTTGCAGAAAGATCAGATAATGCCCTAGATTTGTCGTCTTCTTTAAGAAATAGAAACTAGTTGGAATTCCACCTATTTGATGTTGAAAGTTTTTTTTTAAAACCTCTGGGAACCCCTGCATGCGGCAATGAGTAACATGGACCCTGTTTTTGCCCCAGGACTGGTCTGCAATGGCTGATGCCATTGAGGTGACTATAATTTGTATCATACCATGTATTGTGCAGATAGCTTTGTTTCCCTTAAAAAACAAACATACACAGGAATGGCCAAATATAATGCAGTATATAATATGTTCTAATATATGGGAAACTAGTGCTTATCTTTTTCAATATACTTCAATAAATTCATTGACCATTAATGGTTTCTAATTGAATTCAAACAGAATCTTACAGCAGATTCCTAGTCCCCAGCATGCTTTGCTTTTGACAGTTAATAGGAAGAAAATGTTAGAATTACGTGTTATTTCATGTGTTTTTGTTAGTGTTTATAACTCAACAAATAAATGTTGGAAATGTTAGAGTTTTAAATGGTTTCCAGTATATATGTATATATGTGTGTATATATATAAAATATATATATAAAAAAAAAAAAAAAATATATATATATATATATATATATATATATATATATTAGGGGTGAGCATAGATTAATTTTTTTAATCTAGATTAATCTAGATTAAATCTTGGAATAAATCTAGATAAATCTAGATTAAAATGGCTAATTTGAATTCTGCTGAAGGCATTCAGAATATGTGTGCTACCCAAATAATGACTAAAAGTAAGTCTTTGAGAATGGATCATAAAGCTCATAAAGCTGTTCTATGATAATTTGTTGATGAAAATAAATTATGTTCAATAAGATGTACTGTTTACTAACTAACTAACAATGAAATTATTTTTTCTACCTATTAGATTGTGTTTTTTTAACGTCAACACCTACCCAACCCTAAATTTAGCCCTTACTGTAATAAAAAAAAACAGTATTATTGTTGTACAGTGTGATAAAAATATAAATCTACGTATGTATATCTATGGTAGCCAGTGTTTCCCCTACGTTTCCACTACTTCTACGTTCATGTTACACCGTACTTTTATTTTGACAGGTTGCCGTGAAGTTTCTGTGTCATACAGTATGAAATGATGCTAGTTTTCTCAAATGAAACGGTAAAAGTGACAAAAATTACCGGGAGCGTCACGTGTGTTTCAGTATGCGTGTAGTAAAAGCTTGTCTCCATCATTCATACATACAGCAGGCAAACGGAACATACCGGATTCATATTAAAACAGTCTTTTTGCATTTCAGTTTTCACATACACTAGTCCATATCGCGATTTGAATTAAGTGACAGACCAACATTTGATTTATGAATCAAAAAAACTACGCATTTACGTGGCATTTCGCTATAGTAGATTCTGTTTTTATGAATGGAGGACGACGCGATCCCGTCTGTGTTTTGGCGGAGGAGACTTAAACGCGCGACCATATTCTATAGTCTTCGGTATACATCCGCGTTAAACTATCAAGGTGAAAGTCATCATATCTTGCGTAGTTTAGACCCAGCTCCCAACCCAAATTTGAGAATAGATTAACGGCGATATTTTTTTTATCGCACGATAAGAGTCTCACGTTAACGCCGATAACGGCCCACCACTAATATATATATATAGTATATATATTTTTGGCAATGAATTTTTATTTTGCTGAAGAGTGTGGAGCCTATGGTTAGATTGTCAGTTGGTCAAACACCATTAGAACTACAGTATAGCAATTCAGTTTAATTTAATTAATTTAATTGAACTTTTTTGATTGACTTCAAATGTTGATCATGGACAAGAATGGCTATTGTTTTGGTTTTAGGACAATTTCGATGAAAGGTTTTGATCGTCTTCAAATGTTGACTACTGTATACGTTTAATCATTTTAAAAAGTAACTGTTGTGCACAGTGCCAGAAAACAGCACAGTGAAGTGAAATTCATTTGAAATATAATACAATTTAGCATGATAACATTCTGACCTGTACTTATACCTGTAGCAAATTAAATATAATAAGAATTGTACTGATGCTCCCTTGCGATACTTGCTTAGCTTGTGAATTTGATATGCTCTGCCTCAAAAACTGCGTGCATCCATTTTTATTAATACTTTCTGTTTGGCAACATAAATTTAGATGATCAGAATCAGTATTTGAGGTGGAGAATCCCCTCAGCGATCTCTCTTGGAACTTGTGAGAAACAGATATTGTTCGATTTTATTTATTTATTTAGAAAAAAAGCCAATCAGAATCCATTCCACGAATGTAATAAATAGCTCAAGCATTTAAAGTTGCAGACAACAAACCTGCAGAACATGCTTTGAATAAACAGTGGTGTGGACACTAATCTAGTTACTGTTACAGTAATTTTTTTAGTTATTGTTATTGGTGTGAACAGGCTTTAAATGTGCCATAGAATGCATTGAGAGAATATTTAAAAATTGTTCTCTGATGATATCTACATAGAAGGTATATGGCATAGGAAAGGGCAAAACATCTCCAGAAATTGTTTTACAGGTCCATTTACAACCCTAGGATTTGTCCCAAGAATGAAATGCTCTGTTTTTGCCCTATTTGGAAGCTTCATGAATATTAATGAGCTCTGCTCCGATTGGCTGTTTCACAGAGCTGCTCATCTATAGCTCGCACATGGATAAAAATATATATTTAATAAGGAGCTCTAGCCGCTTTTAATATGAGGTTTGTTGAATCTGCCATTTTGAATCGCAGACATTTTAGTCTCTTTACTGTGATGCATGTGCTCTGTGTAAAGTTATAATGCAGAGGGAGTGCTTACCACACAAGTTCAGCTGCTTGTCGGTGATTCTCAAGATCTGTAAATCATTCACCATCATCAGCACAGTCATCTCTCTGTTTATGTGGTAAGTGAAATCATATGTATTGCAATGTAACAGGCTAGCGCTAGCATTAAGCTAACCGTGTCTCTTCAGTGGTTTTCTTTGTTTTACTGATGTGCTGACGTTACCGATGATTGGGCAATGCAAATGTTGGAGGCGTAACTATTAACGATCCCGGGAAAGTTTCGTAACAGTCAGTGTTATGTTGGAATTGACCTATTTTTCTGTTGTCTTTTGCAAACACTAGATTTATTTAAGATGGAGGAAACGATGGTGTTTGAGTCTCATGGTATGTCATGTCCATGTACTGAACTGTTATTATTCAACTATGCCAAGGTGAATTCAGTTTTCCATTCTATGTAACCTTTAAATAGCATAACAGTATGTTGGCTTGGAGAGCCAATCTGGGCAGCCTTGGGGCAAAAGATCCAGAGCAAGTGTGTCCGAGTTCTGGTTCCTAAATGAAACACTGTAGGAAAAAAAAAGTATTTGAATTGAGATCTGTTATCCTGTGGCCAACATTAGCATCATGGCCTTTGAAATACAGTAATATAAATGGCTAATATTGTTTTGAATGATTTCAAATGTTTAATGATATTGTTGTGATAATATGTAGTTTTTACATCTGAAAGTGTAGCTGACATTGTAAGCAGTAATAAATCATTATTTTGTAATTTGTTAAATTGTTAGTTTCATTATTCATATGTCAAATGTTTTTTTGTTGTTAATCAAAGATGAGTATGATAGGAGTGTATAATAGATTATATGGATTATATAATGATTACCTGAACAGTTGTGTATTGAGAGGAATGCAAATTTCCTTCTCCTCGAGGCACCATGTCACTGTAAAGGTGGGTGATCTCTATGTCGTCTCCCATGTGTATGTCACAGAGAGCTTCATCTCTGCACAGAGAGATATTAAGAAGATCAGGACCACACAGCAGCTTTAGATTTCAAATGGGAATTGAGGATCGTGTCATCTTCACTTTCTGTAGCTGTGAAAGTAAAGAGAAGGTGACAAAAAGATACAGGTAAGCACCATATGATTTTGTTGTGATAATTATGAAATGTATGTTGTATGAAATATCTAAGTTTAAAATGAATTCACAGAATTTGTATTTAGTAGAAGTTAGGGATGCACCGAAATGAAAATTCTGGGCCGAAAACGAAACCGAAAATTTTGGATGCACTTGGCCGAAAACCGATACCGAAACCGAAAATGGCTTCATTAAAAAACATGTTTAAAATATTTTCTCTTTGTTTGTATTAAAAAAACTACAAATTAATTAAGCAATCAAACTTATTGATAATAAATAACAGTAATAAGGCTGTTTAACAATAACAAAACTAAATAAAATTTCTTTCTGTAACAAAATTGTGCAAAAAAAAAAATGCTAGCTGCTTTTTTACTTCAATTTTAAATTACTGTACCAAACAACAGTGCACAAACAGAAGAAAAATAAATAAATCCAACCTCTTACTGTAAACAACATAACTATAAACACTAAATTGGTCTGCTTTTAATTTAAGCAAAAGAATCAGGTTTATCTTTATGAACAAAAGTTTTTCAGTTTTCTGGCTGAAGACAGTTCCTCTTCTCATGAAGAACATACTGCACTGAATAAAATCACTCAGTCTGTGCTAGCTTTTAGTGCCTTTACGAATTGTGCAAAATATTACCTGCATTAAACGTTTTACTTCAATTTTTTGCACCAGTAGTCAAGTGGATTGTCACTTCTGCCAATGGGTAGTTCAGCTAGATAGGTTGCTACTTGTTGTGAGGCTGCACTTGCTCTTACATCGCTGTGGATTGGGACGCTATCCTGTAAAATTTCGTCAAACATATCAGAAAGCGAAGGAATGTGCGCCTCATCACTTGTACGTGACCGTTTCTCAGGCACAGTTTGCTCTGTTCTCCCCGTCGCGGCTTGTGCTTCACTAGAGGTTTCAAGAGCCGTGAGCTCTGTTTGCACCATTTCGCGTACATCCTGCCTTTTCTCATCGTCAAAGTAAACTTTGAAGTGCTTCCAAACCGCCGACATACTCCGTGTTTGATGCGTAATGACAGCGCGAACGAGACGGGAGGATGGGAGAGGCGTGGCGACAATTTCAGCTTTTATTTTCGGCGCTTTCTTACGTGTCGGCCGAAACCGATAATGCTATTTCGGCCAAAAATTTTCGGCGGCCGAAATTTCGGCGCATCCCTAGTAGAAGTAGTAATTGTTGAATATGTAAGACATAGAATGATAAAGGTACTTACTTTTTTCACTTGACCTGTGAGAGTTATATACCCATAAGTTGAGTATATGTTGTCTTCGTTGCCAGAAATGGGTGTTGAGGGTGGGCACAGTGCATCTTGTGCAGCCTTTACTGCCTCATCTGTGACCACAAGTGGAGCCGTGCGAACTTCTGTGTTGCTGGACCTACTAGCAAATGGGCTAGCCCTCCTCGGGTAGAGATGGTAACATTTTTTAAACTGAAACCAAGTGAACTGAGCTCTACAGAAAAAAATTCCAGGCTGAGGTTTACATATCTGGCAAAAGGTGTCCTCCAGATACTGGTCAATCTTCATCTACAGAGACATTGAAAGACATTGAATGAGATACACAGGGCTGATCTCACAGCAAATGCCATATTGAAGTCCTGCTCTTCTGTAACTGCTTGGGAAACTTGTCTCTCCTTATCTCCAAAGATGCTGCATTCACAGCTTTCAAGGAGCTGCTGAAAGTTTTGAATATTACTGTTGTTGAATCTAGATAAACAAACTCAATACATTCACTCTATGGCTGAAGAAATGCTACGACTATATACAGGTGCATCTCATTAATGTTGTGGAAAAGTTTGTTTATTTCAGTGTTTAAGTCTTTGGTTCTTTTAATTGTGATGATTTGGCTCACATTTTACTTGGGGAAATTATGATAGGATTGTTTACGTTTTTAAGGACATTTCAAACCAAGTCATTTCAGACGTCTAGACAAATCCCCAGGCTACTGAAACATCTCCATCTTTTCCCCAAAATTAGGCTACATCTCCAGGTCTAACCCTGTCGACTCCTCAAAGCCTGTTCTCTTCAAATACATCTTCCACATTTGCACAAATCCCTCAACTTCCACAACAACAAATCACTTGTCTACATCAGATCAAACCCTCTCTGAAGAAAATGTTAGTATTTTATAATGTGAGAAACTGAGTTTAAAGTCTCATTATGCATATGCCCAGAAATAACAACCCTTATTTTTTTTTTAGCATAATCAGCAAACACATGACACTATTCTGAAAAACAAGGTTGTTTTTTAAGTTTTAAAAGAAAAGTAACATTTATAAAATGAATATGTAATGTTTAAAATATGCCCAAAAGGTTATATTTTTTATTATTGTGAATATGATTAGTTCTGATGACATGATTATGACAATTTTAATAAGGTGCTATTACAGGTATACATACACATGCGCCTTGAGTATTCATTTATTTGAATCTTTTGAATCCCAATTCGGTCCAAAAAAAGTTTTGGCCAGAAAGCAAATCTATCCACATTTAACAAAAGAAACATTCTAGGATTCAGATCTGCAACAGCAACTAAAAAATTACTGTGTATTGTTTAATTTAGATAAGGAACTAAATAAAAAACATAGGCTTGAATGAGTTTGTCGTAACAGAAGACATGTGTGTGTATATATATATATATATATATATATATATATATATATATATAAACTAGGACAAATGTACAGAGTAACTTACCCAGTGTTGCCAGATCGGGTTGATGATTTCCAGCCCAAACCAGCCCAAAATTTTAACTGCCAAAATTATGTTATAGAATTTTGTTGACATATATTTTTATCTCCTTAAAAAAATAATGATGGCGGAAAAAAAAAAAGAAATCACAGGAATATGGCTCAAAACAGAGCAAATGCATTTAATGGGAGTCAGAAAATATGCATAAAATGTCCAGAAATCTTTTCAAAGTGGCAATCAAGAAATTATCCTCTGATTTTAACCTTTGAAAAAACACATTAATCTTTTTAATGTCCACAGTTAAAATAACCACATTTTTGTGCAAAAAGTGCACAAAAAAGTCATCAGAAAGCAATGTAATTTAGCTGGCATTTACTCTTGTTCATGCAGATACCCATGACAGCCAAAAATGTGGTTCACTGTTTTAACTTTCCATCTCCCTGACTGGTGCAGTCACCTAAATTGTAGACGTAAGAATACTTGTTAGAGTTGTGTCAATAGCAATACTTGGCAAACCCCACAAGCCCTTAACTTTTTACAGGAAGGACGAGGAAGAAATAGAGGAGAATCTTGGCAGAAACTGTCTTTCTGGGGGAAAAAAAATTATTTAGGACATCCTTCACCCAAATTCTTAACTCCGCAAGTGACAGACAAAATTCATGCAAAGATTGACATGAACCTTTTTTCTTAAGTGACTTTGTCTTTATATAGTCAAATTTTTACATTTACGGGGTTCTCAGAAATTGAAGTTCTCATAGTTGCTTCAATAGAAAAACGACAAATAAAATCCCTGACAGTGTTTCAGTAACTTTCCAAAAGAGGAATAAATAAACACACTAACAAAATAACAAGAGATTGATTACAATAGTCATAGATCAAAGTGATAGATCACATTTGCCATCACACCCCTTTTATATAAGTTACACAGTAAATTGAATTTAATGGCAAGGTATAAAAACATAAATATAGCGTTATGAATGTACATTAAAATAGAGAAAAACATTCCTAGATTTATGATGTTAATAACTTAAGAAATGCATCATTATCTGGGTACAGAATTCTATTCTATAGTCAACATTTCTGTGATGTGTTTGTGATTCTAGAGAGCAGTGCACCAATGGGACTTTTATTTTGGGCTGATGATGTGACGTCATAAAGCTGCGCCGCGCTCCTCATCTGTTGTGGTTCAGCTGACGAAAGGTTTGTGGTTTAAAAGTTTTTTAATCAATGCTAACTGCTACAACAATTAAAGGGGTTTACAAGCTATGTAAAATAAATGCATCATTGTCAAATATAACGTTGCAATGCTTTATTTAGTGTTACAGAAATAAAACGTTAGCCTTTAGTAACAGGGAAGTGCGTCTCATTTCTCTCTCTCTATCATGAATCAATCGTGTGATGATAAGAAGTGAAGAGAGAAACTGAGAATCCGAATCATTTGTGAATGACAGTGACAGGAGGATTGCAGAACTTGCTCATAGCATGTATGTCAATCTGTGTGTGTGTTTGTGAAAGAGAGATGGTACATATTCCAGCTTACTAATGTCATTTTGTATTTCAAGAGTTTATTGCACACTTTGATGCCATGATGACAGCGGTAGGGGCTTGAACTCATTTAATTATAAATGACATTTAACTAATCTGTTACAGTTACGGAGAAATAACAGATAAATAGTTAAATTACAGTTACTTTTAAAAATGTTTACAATTACAAAGTGGGTTACATGTAAATATTTTGATTGATTTATTTCCCAAATCGCATTGCCTGCTTTAAAATAAGAGACACCAATGTTTCAGGAGTTAAACAGAGGTGCTAGAGATTTTTTGGTGGCTGTGCTTTAAAATTAAATTATTATAATCTTAACTCAAGTGATGAAGGATTTTGTAAAACCTGTCTGCTTAAAAAGTTTTTAAAAGGATTATCAGTTGAAAACATTACTTAGAGATTTAGTAATCAAATGTAATGTTACATTACCTCTAAAGCAATTGAAATAGTTACACTACTTTTACATTTTAAATAGGGAAATTTAATCTGCAGCCTATTACAGTCTATTTCCAAAATAACCTTCCCAACAATGTTGATACATTTGTGTTTTGAAATATATAAAACAATTTATTTTATTTGGACGAATTTGTCTGTCTTTTTTCAGATTTACCAATTATCTTGTCTTTTCCTTAATTTCAGGCCCACAATTAGTTAAAGCTGTTGAAGAACTAATAATTTTGCACAAATTTGTCTGTAATCCCCAACATAAATTCTCACTATCTTTGATCACAGACAAGTGATTTTTAAAAATAAATATGAAAAACCCTTCTGCATTTATTTAGTTTCTAGTAAACACAAATGGCAACGTCTGATCCGAGGCCGCAACGCGACCACCTCCTCAACTGTACTAAACGCTCCACTGCGAGAGAAAGCGGCAGCCCCGCAACGATTCCTCCGCTGGCCTTGTCCCGTGTGTGCGCGTCTACGTTGCCCAGTGACGATCGTGATTGTAGCGGGATCACGTAATATACCAGAAAACAGCTAATTCTAATTTTTTCGGCTGGTAGGTGCCATTTAACTCTCAAGACAGCTATGAGCTTGGCAGAGTACTTCTCTCTGCAAAGCCTGCACCTCGTCCATTTACACCATATAGCGAGACAAGTTATCCCTTACTTTTCAGCGTGAGAAACACAAGGTGTGGCGTGAGAGCGTGTGAACTGGTTGAAATGCGTGTCTCACGGTGAATGCGTGAGACTTGAGAGCCCTGAGCTGATTGAGACACAGAGTATTAGTTTGCATTGACTTTTCTTTTAATTATTTTCATATTAAACAGTACACAGTGTTCGAACACACAGAAAAACTGGAGAATCAACAGAGATCCATGCAACACTATTATGAATATGACGTTTATTAAAGAGGAGAGCGAAGACATGAAGATTGAAGAAACATTGAAACATGAAGATACTGAGGAACTAACAAAGATGGAGTTCATTAAAGATGAGAGTGAAGACATGAAGATTGAAGAAACATTGAAATATGAAGATACTGAGGAACTAACAAAGATGGTGTTTGTTAAAGAGGAGAGTGAAAACATGAAGATTGAAGAAACATTGAAATATGAAGATACTGAGGAACAAACAAAGATGGTGTTTATTAAAGATGAGAGTGAAGACGTGAAGATTGAAGAAGTGTTTCCAGTCAAACATGAAGATACTGAGAGACAAACAGGTTGGTTTTTTATTCTCAAAGCTGAAATGAATTGTATTTATGAATAATGTCACAGGAGTCGAGTTGAGATCACATGACAAACACTAATACTGCCTTCAAGTGCAGGCGAGAGTTTTTTTTCTGTAACATTAAATCCTAAATTTGCTTCTAATATTAAAACCATTGATTTCTAGCACTTTGGCTATATATGCAAAAGGCTCTAAGAAAATAATGCATTTTGCACAAAGCAAACCTTGAAATGTGAGTAATCATATTTGGCGACTGCATGCGCTCTGCAGACAGTACAAAATAGGAAAAAAAAACTGTGCTGTAAATATAAATCACAAACAAGTTCCATTTAGTTGTAAATGTGAGGTGTAAGATTGTAAAGTATTAGTTAGGGCAGGGCGATATGGTCAATTTTTTTATCACGATATAAATATCCTAGTTGCTTGGCGCATGCTCTGTCTGCGACCGCTTTAAGTACCTTGGCATTACCTTGGACAGTAAATTGTCATTTGACTATCATGTCATGGATATTTATAGGCGTTGCCAACAGAGACTTTCTGTCATACGCATACTGAGGATGTTGTCATTGAAACCATATCTTTTGCTTCTTCTGTATCGCAGTATCATCGAATCCATTGTTATGTACTGTGTCACTTGCTATTTTACTATGCTTTCTTGCAAAACAGGAATAAGCTTTTAAAAATTACTAATACTTCCTCAAAAATAATTGGTCTTTCTACTCCTAACCTGCTAGCCCTTATCGATAATGCTATCATTCGGAGGGCAAATACTATAGTTAAAAATCCTAGCCATCCTCTTAATTTCTTCTTTTCTCTTCTGCCATCAGGCCGTAGATATAAACAGTTACCTCATAAAAAAACACGCTTCGGGAAAAGTTTTGTACTTTCTGCCATCAGAATGCTAAATTCACAGAAACTGGGGAGTGTGTGACTTTGGGGCTGTGTTGTTGATGCTATAAGCTTATGGGTAACATATATATTTGTAAGATTGTATTTCTGTAGGATATATATTTGTAGCTGGGGGTATATGTGTGAAGTATTATTTGTATGTTGTAAAAGATGTGTGCAGTATAGCTTGGGTACGATCTGTGAAAATGAATTTCCTCTTTGAGGACAATAAATATTAATCTAATCTAAATAGCAAAATTTGCGATAACGATATAACTGATGATATAATTGACGCTAGACAAAATACTTCAAAACTGCACAACTTTATTGGTGCAAATAAAAGAAAAGAACATTTTGTTTCAATTTAACAAGCAGCTGTTTTTGATGTGCATTAAAGCTACCATTTTGTACCAAAATCAATATTACACAAGTTGTAAATTGCTTGCTGACAGTTTGTGAAATCAAAAGGCATTTCTAGGGATGCACTGAAATGAACATTCTTGGCTGAAACCGAAAACTGAAAAAGAGGACACCAAGGCCTAAAACCGAAAGAATTATGGCAATTATTAGTACCATTGCATTTATGGCTATGAATGTGTAATAATCTTACTAAAATCAAGGCATTGCAATTGCATAAATTAATATTAAGGTTTAAAAGAATAAATCATTTATATTAATTTAAACAATTATCATCAATCAATTATTATATTACGTAACATATACATTTATTTTAATGGCTTTGTTTAAATTGTTTAATAGTTAAAGTTTTTTATAACACGTTATCTTGTGGATCCATCAGTTCACATTCACAACTCTACGTGTTTCTCCTCCAGCAGGAGGCGCTATCAGAATAATATTACACAAAGCAGAGCAGCAAATGACTTTTAAATGGGCAGCGCTCATATTTATTTAGTGGATAGCTTTTTGAAGTTTCATCGAAATTCTTGTCTTTCAGTCCCCACATTTAAGACCACCTGAAATCATAATTTAGACTTTCTTAACCCCTAATAACACTGCAGTCATCAATGAAAATTAAGAGCTTTATTTCAAGAACCTACTTTCAAAAACAAACCTTACACAAAATACGTTTCTTTTTATTTTTTCCCACCATGTTCAGGACACAAAAAAAATATTGGGGAACTACATTAATATCAGCATATGAAGTATAATCGCTTCTTATTGTCTCTGAGGGAATGCAGGTCAGAAGCTGAAAGCACTGTCAGTTTTCACTTTCACTTTAACATTGCAGAGTTTTCCCGTTGCTTGTGTGATATCCATTGGCTCACCTCCATGGTTTAAAACATATATTTATAAAAATACAGTAAATAGAAAAGACATATCTTTAAAATATTGCGACGTAAAGCCATTGTTTTTCACAGTGAAAGCTACATCTGTCTGGTTGTCTGCTCCCATCACCGCAGGCACGACTGCAGACACACCCCCTCTGGAAATTTCGGCAATACAAGTTTTGCAAATCGCTATCCGTGGGTCTTTCTCAGATATACTAAAATACGCCCACACCACAGATGAGTTGCTTCAGACGAGCACGTGCAGGCAGCGGTTTCTGTTTGCGTCAACATACTGTTTTGGTGATAAAAGTCTTTCGGCCGAAACCCGAAAATGGCCCATTTTCGGTGGCCGAATATTCGGTGCATCCCTAGGCATGTCAGTTTAAGTTAAATTTGCTGACATCTCCTGAGCATAACCATTTATATTATCCACAAAAGTAAAGTAGAGTTGCTTTGCAACTGGTTCACATGTGTTAGCCAATGCTTCGCTTGTACATGCCGCCTCCTCGGTCGCTGCCATGCTTCTCGCTCCATGTGCGACCGCATGAAAACACCAGCTCTGCCCACGCGCGTTTAGTCCAAGTTTCATATCGTACCATAACATTACACCGGTATTACCTCGAAAGGTATGATATGGCCCAGCCGTAGTATTAGTTGTACACCTCTATATCTTGCAGATAATAAAGTAGATTTGTCAAAAAATAAAGGAGGGAATAAGGGGGAAAAATAGGAAAAAGAGAAAGAAGAAGGAAAAAAAATATTTAAAAAATACATAAATAGATAAAGAGAAGAAATTAAGTGGTTCTCAAACTGATGCAGGGGTACTTGAACAAAATGCTGAGCTTTGGCATTTGTTCATTCTACCCCAACTTCATTAGTAAACAAATCTGCAGCTTTCAAATTTTCAATGTCATTTTCATTTTGTCTGCATGTAAAGCCTGATAAAGCTACCAGTCTCGGATGGAGCATGTGAGTTCTCTCGATCTGAGAGCTAAAGACTTTTGTCTGTGAGCTCTGTGTGCAGTCATATCAGGTTCTCAGGTCTTTTTTCCCCTCCCTGTTAGGCTGCTCCTGTCTTTGAGCTTGGCAGTGCTCCCTTCTCTCTAGAGCAGGAAGGACGAACTCCGGTCCTGGAGAGCCACCGTCCTGCAGATTTCAGCTCCAACCCTAATAAAAACTCACCTGTCTGTAGCTTTCTAGTAACCCTTCAGATCTTGATTATGTTGTTCAGGTGTGTTTGATAAAGGGTTCAAGCAAAACTCTGCGGCTCTTCTGGACTGCCGTTCGCCGCCCCTGCTCTAGAGGATCCATGGAGCTTCGTAAGGCAACCATACCAGGTGTATTATGCTTCTGTATGCAAGCTTCTCTCTGGAGCTCCAATCATGTGACTGCCCTTATGCTTTAGTTGGCAGTGTCTCCTAACCTTAACTCAGTTTATGTCATGTTATGTCAAGCTCTGAGGGCTGTTTCCAAAAGATTCTAAGAAAAACTGGGATTAAAGTCCAAAACCTGACTTGAGATAAAATAACAAATCAATCTGAGTTAAAGTGGTTCCATAAATGACCATTTAATAGGGATGTCCCGATCAGGTTTTTTTGCCCTCGAGTCCGAGTCATTTGATTTTGAGTATCTGCCGATACCGAGTCCCGATCCGATACTTCTATAATAGAGTCAAGAGGTCTAACTCTGTGCCACCGCAGAACTATAGATGTGTTAAAAAATAATGAGAATATATATACCAGAGGTTGCGTTAGACTGTTACATTGCCTGTGACGGACAGGGTCGTAAAAGTCATAAATCATTATCACCTGTCATTTTAATTTTCATATTTTAATTATAACAGATTTAGTTGCATTTATTTTATTGTTAAAGTTTTAATTTTTAATATGTTGAAGAGAACAGATGAGACTGCTTAACTTTTCATGTCCAACACCACACCCTGCAGTGACATCGATTTTAATATATTCTCATTTTAATTCATCTTATTTATTTATTTATTTTTCTTGTGTGTTTAAATTTTTCTGATATGAAAATGAAATTAAATGAAAGCATAAACATTTATTTAGTTTTAATCAAATGCAAAATAAACGCTTTTAATTTTTGGCAAACAGAGGTTTACTGTTAAGAAGAAAAATTATATTCCGTTTAAAACGTTTAAATAATAATTGTGGTAATAATAAAAGTGGTTAATCTTGTTGTAATATTTATTTTTTATATATATTGTTTTATGTAAATGATTTAAAGAGGAATATATAAACACCTACATTATACTGTACAAAAGTAATACAAGACTGATATTGTTCTGTTACATGTTAAACGTACTTTTATTTTGACAGGTTGCCATGAAGTTTCTGTGTGTACAGTATGATATGATGCTTTCTCAAATGAAACGGAATAGTGACACTCACAGCAGCTTTGGAGATTGAGTTTATCTGTTCATGTGAGATGCAAAGGCCAAAAATTAGCGGGAGCGTCACGCGTGCTTTAGTATGTGTGTAGTAAAGAAAAAATACTCGTGCTTCCATCATTCATACATACAGAGGGAAAAGGAACATGCAGGATTCAGATTGAAACTGTCTCTTTGCATTTCAGTTTTCACAAACACTAGTCCATATCGTGATTTGAATTAAGTGACAGACCGACTTTTGATTTATTAATCCAAAAAACGACGATTCGGTGGCATTCCGCACTATAGTAAATTCGTTTTTTATAAATGGAGTCCCCAATCCCGTCTGTGTTTTTTTATTCGCGGAGGAGACATTGTAAACACGCGACCATGTAGAGAAATAAATGACATGCCTCCGTGTAAATAAGATAAATAACATAAGGCTATTTAGTTTGTTTAATAAAAGAACAATGTATAGCCCTGTTCTATAGGAAAGATAACCTTAAATGAGTTATATTGTCATCTGGTGCTATATCGATATCGTGCCCTACCATTTAAGGTCACACAATCTCACTAATGTGATCATGGTTCAGTGAGTGAAGGCAATTTGATGTGCATGCTTGTTCTATCACAGTCCTTAATGTCGGTTATGGATCTATTTGTGTTGTTTAATACATTCGAGATGTTTTGTTTTCCTCAGGGCATATTCTTCATCTGTGAATGTTAGAAAGTCATGCAAACATATCAAGCTTACTGTCAGGAGTGGACGAGGTTTACACAAGTAAACGAGCGCTGCTGCACGCTAAACAGACAATAGTAGTAGCTCAATAATTCTGGGAAAAGTAGACAGTTTGCTAAAATATTTGTTTTTGGACATAAAATGTGACACATGTACAATTATAATCCTAAATGCAAGTGTATTTTTATGATAGCAGTAAATGAAAAAAAAAAGTAAGCTGACTAATACAGTCTTATTTACTTTCTAAATGTCTGTTCCTCATCCCAGTTAAAATGTAGGCTGTTTTCTATTATTTCATTTTTAATTTAGTGCCTTAAAGACTCATTTTAGATCTGGAATTTATATATATATATATATATATATATATATATATATATATATATATATATATATTAAAACATCATTAAATCTTAGGCACAAAACAATAAATACGGTTGTACGTAGTCTATGGCTTTTATTCTTTTTTTGCGTTGCATTTCCTATGTACTTTTATGTTTAAAGTGATAATAAAGTTAAATATTTGTGTGGGAGAGAGTCAGTGCTCGGTGCGTGTGCGTGTTTATGCAAACACACTTTGATGGATTAAATGTAGAGCACAAATTTACCATACTTTAGCACATCTCACTTCACATTCAATTGATGTAAAAATATTGCCTGTTTTCTTTTAATGGATATGTTCTGATGTGATGTGGTTTTTATTTGTTTGTTAGTTTTTTTTACAGTAAGTTATGGGGCATTTTCAATTAAAAAGGTCAGTGTAACAGACCAGTGGTTCCCAATCACGTTCCTGGAGGCCCCCAAACACATGCACATTTTGCATCTCTCTTTTGTCTCACACACCCATGTTAGGTCTTGGTGCAGGGGTGCCCAACCCTGTTCCTAAAGATTTACCATGCTTCAAAGTTTAGCTCTGACCCAGATCAAACACACTTGAACCAGGTAATTAATCACTTAATTAGAGAAACATGCAGTGTTGGGGGGCTCCAGGAACCTAGTTGGGACTCGCTGTAACAACGCATTTTTATGATTGGCTAACATCATGGCCCCCTTATTAAAACCCCAGAAAGAATTATTGTGTGATGAATTTTTTATCTGATGGTTGAGTGGGAGTTTGTCCCTTTTCCTTGCCTTTCTTAAATTTTTTTGCATTTGTCCCCTAGCCTAGGGCATAAAAAATGGTACATAATTGAGATTAAGTCTTTATCTAGGTTTCCTAAACTTTTATTAGCTTGAATAAATTGTATAGCAGCCAGCTTAAACTCTATAGGACACCAGCCGACTATGATCAGGTTTGGACACCATGATATGAGATCTAGCATACGCATTACAAATCTACATGATTGGTGTTACCTGCTTTGTGGCATTAAATTCGGGTTAACTTTTATTTATTTGTTTTCCCACCTTAGGCCCAACAGCACTGAAAGATGAGAGAGAAGTACTGAATGAAACTGAAGAGAAAGATCAGTTTGAGAATCTTCATGTTTCCATAACTGGAAAAAAATCATTTTGTTCTTTACAGTCAGAAAATATATCTACACGAAAAAAAAGAACTAGGAGTTTTTTCACTTGCTTTCAGTGTGGAAAGAGTTTCACTCATAAAGGAACCCTTAAAAACCACATGAGAATTCACACTGGAAAGAAGTCTTTCACGTGCCGTCAGTGTGGAAAGAGTTTCAGTCAACAAGGGGAATTTAAAGTCCACAAGAAAATTCACACAGGAGAGAAATCTTTCATCTGCCAACAGTGTGGAAAGAGTTTCACTCGAAAAGGAAACCTTGAATGTCACATGAGAATTCACACAGGAGATAGGTCTATCTCGTGCGATCAGTGTGGAAAGAGTTTCACTCAAAAAAGAACCCTTAAAGACCACTTGAGAACTCACACAGGAGAGAAGCCTTTCATCTGTCAACAGTGTGGAAAGAGTTTCAGTGAAAATAAAAACCTTAAAAGGCACATGAGAATTCACACTGGAGAGAAGCCTTACACATGCAAACTGTGTGGAAAGAGTTTCAGTCAAATAGGACACCTTTACATGCACATGAAGATTCACAATGGAGAGAAGGCTGACAGATCCCCTCAGTCTGGAAAGAGTTTCAACCAAAATGTATAAACGGACAGTTCCGGCTATTTGATTACGGTTTTTTGAGCCACATCTGAAGCTGTTGTAAATTACTCTACAAACCGAAAAAAAACAATGTAGGGTCCGGACCAATTAGACAAAGTTGTTCATTAGATTTACCAAATAATCAATTTTTCATTAGATTAACAAATGGTCACAGTCCCCCTTCACCCAATCCACAACACTGGCTGCCATGATGTCTACAAATGGTCTTACTATGGCATCCAGGACTTCTCTGCTAGACCAGATAATCTTTACGAATCAAAAGTATGTACTTTCCCCAACTAATACTCTAAAAAGGACACACACTGCCATAGGAACTGACTTCTTTCATTAATTCTTATAAAAACCTTTCTGTGAATGAACAGATCCTCAGATCATTGTGTATATTATTACTGTTCATTTATTTTGTCTTTTGTATTGTAAAATGTTTTTATGCATGTGTTATGATCACTATGTAGTATAACATCACATATAACATGATAAGTCTCGTTGAATTTGTTGATGATCTAAAAGATTGTGTCTTATCTTTTGATACCTATGCAGAATATTAGTGTTTTAAGAATCTTTAGTAGTTTTTTCATGAACAACCAATCCCAGAATTGGCTCTCTAGCCTCCCAATGATCAATTAACCTGGCCTCCCAATTACCTTTATCTCTTAACTGCGGCCCCCATAGGAGATAAAGGGTTCACACAGTGACTTGCCTCAGTTCTCCAGGCTTTTCTCAGTTCTTTTAGTACCGTGTCTCATCACCTTGCCATCTTCTGTTTGATAAGTCCCAGAGTTGATTCTTCTGCGCCTGGGAGGCCTTAAACTCCTAGGAAGATGAGGAAAGATGAGCTAGAACTCTCTAGTCAAGTCAAGTCACCTTTATTTATATAGCGCTTTTAACAATACAGATTGTGTCAAAGCAACTGCACAGTATTTAAACACCACAATAGTGGGTAGGTAACACATTATTGTAAACAATCAATTTTAAGATCAAGGCAGTACAGCAATGAATTCAGTGATATCATCGTCAGTTCAGTATTATACGATATCGCTGGAAAGTGTCCCCAACTAAGCAAGCCAGCGGCAAGGAACCAAAACTCCATGGGTGACAGAAATGGAGAAAAAACCTTGGGAGAACCAGGCTCAGTCGGGGGACCAGTTCTCTTCTGGCCAGACGAAACCAGCAGTTTTTACCAATGTCAGATTGTAGAGAAACTCATCAGGTTCCTGTGGAGTCGCACCAATGGCCGTCTAGGTTGGCGATGTCTTCATTGATTCATCTCTGGAGCTCATCTGGTGACCCCATCATCTGCGGTCCTCTGAGGGGTTGGCATCATCTCTTATTAGGTATTCTGAATCCGGACTGAATCTTGTATAATTCCTAGTGACCACGGGATGGGAATCCCCTGGCAGAAACAGAGAAACAAATAGAGAAATAATTAGCGTAGCTGCTGTTCCAACTTCCAACCAAGCAAAAAATTATGTGTTTAGCCCAAGCTGAAGAAAGTTGATGTGCATTTGATCAGATGTAACTGAAGTACAACGTTATGAGATACATTATGTGAATGTGTGGCTAAAGAGATGAGTCTTTAATCTAGATTTAAACATAGAGAGTGTGTCTGAACCCCGAACGTTATTAGGAAGGCTATTCCAGAGTTTGGGAGCCAAATGAGAAAAGGCTCTCCCTCCTTTAGTGGACTTTGCTATCCTAGGTACTACTAAAAGTCCAGAGTTTTGCGACCTTAGGGAGCGTGAGGGATTGTAGCGTAGTAGGAGACTAGTTAGGTATGCAGGAGCTAAACCATTAAGGGCCTTATAGGTGAGAAGTAATATTTTGTAAGTGATACAGAACCTAATAGACCTTTCTCACAACTTCCGTATTTTGCGCCGGAAATACGTAATTGCTGTGTAAACCTATTTCCGCCCCGGTATGCCGGTAACCAGTTAAACAACGTGGAAAACGCTTAACGTGGCTTAATGTATGTAAAAAAACGACCAGGAAACCCCAAGTTTCTGTCAAACCTTACGTGGAACAAACATTAACTACTATCAAAAGAACGAGCCCTTATTCCACAGATAAAGTGAATAATATCACGTTAAGCGTTTTCTCCCCCATAGAAGCCCATTATAAGGAAACAGCTTAACGTGGTTTACGTACCTCAACAGCGACCAGGGAAAACCAAACTTATTAAATTTCACTTATAATATACTTGCTGCTGTCAAAAGAACGAGCTCTTATTCAGCATATAAAGTGATCGCCCCCCATAGAAGTCCATTATAACAAACCATGTTAAGCTTTTTCCTTAATGGAGTTCTATAGGGAGAAAAGCGTGATATTATTCACTTTATATGCTCAATAAGAGCTCATTCTTTTGACAGCAGAAAGTGTTTATTATAAGTAAAATTTTAAGCCACGTTAAGGTTTTTTTTTTTTTTTTTTTTTTTTTGTATAATGGACTTCTGTGGGGGGCGATCACTTTATATGCTGAATGAGAGCTCGTTCTTTTGAGAACAGAAAGTGTTGATTATAAGTGAAATTTAACAGAAGTGTGGTCTTCCCTGGTCGCTGTTAAGGTAAGTTAAACCAAGCTGTTTCCTTATAATGGGCTTCTATGGGGGAGAAAACGCTTAACGTGATATTATTCACTTTATCTGTGGAATAAGGGCTCGTTCTTTTGATAGTAGTTAGTGTTTGTTCCAAGTAAGGTATGACAGAAATTTGGGGTTTCCTGGTCGTTTTTTACGTACGTTAAGCCACGTTAAACGTGTATAAACGCGGATAAACTCTTAGTGGAAAAATGTATATCCTTTATCCAATTTGTTCCTCTTTGTGACGGAGTTTTCCTACACGACTCTAATGAGGTCGGCAAAAGTTATCTTTGGCAAACCAGCGAGGGAAGTTGGGTAGACTCTCTCCATTTTAATTTTAAATTACCCGGCTTTCTGCTGTGTTGACATTACATAGGAAGTCTGCATACCCTGCGATTGCGTATTTCCGGTTTCTGTGAAAAAGGTCTATAGGTAGCAAGTGTACAGACTGTAAAATTGGGGTAATATGATCATATTTTCTTGATCTGGTAAGGACTCTAGCAGCTGCATTTTGGACTACTTGTAGCTTATTTATTGAAGAAGCAGGACAACCACCTAGTAGTGCATTGCAATAGTCCAGTCTAGACGTCAATGCATGAACTAACTTTTCTGCATCAGAAACAGGTAACATGTTCCGTAGCTTAGCAATGTTTCTAAGATGGAAGAATGCTGTTTTTGTAACATAGGAAATATGATTTTCAAAAGACAGGTTGCTGTCTAATATAACACCCAGATTTTTAACTGTAGAGGAAATAACAGTACATCAGTCTATTTGCAAATTGCAGTTTAAGGCATTCTGTGTACTGTTTTTTGGTCCAATAAGTAATATTTCGGTCTTAAATGAGTTTAAAAGTAGAAAATTATGGGTCATCCAGTCTTTCACATTTTTAACACACTCAGTTAACTTTGCTAAATTAGAAGTTTCATCTGGTCTTGTTGAGATATATAGTTGAGTATCATCAGCATAACCATGGAAACTAATCCCATATTTCCTAATAATATCACCGAGGGGTAACATGTAAATTGAAAATAGTAGAGGACCTAGGACAGATCCTTGTGCGATGACTCCCCATTTAAATAAACAAAGTGATAGCGATCAGTCAGGTATGATCTGAACCATTCTAAAGCCTGCCCTTGAATACCTGTATAGATTTGTAATCGATCAATGAGTATTTCATGATCTTTAGTGTCGAACGCAGCACTAAGATCAAGTAAAACTATAGCTTTTAAAGCCCATCTATAGCTGGACATGTTTTTGCATGTAATTCTAAAATTTTCTCAGTTAGTTTTTCTCCATTTACGCTCAAGTTTTTCGAGTTTCTTTTTTGAGAGAATGGGTATTACTGTTGTACCATGGCGAAGTACATCTTTCTCTAACCTTTTTTAGCTTGATGGGGGCAACAGCTTCTAATGTATTAGAGAAGATAGTGCCTATGTTACTAGTCATTTTGTCTAGTTCATGTTTATTTATGGGTGCACAGAGCAGTTGAAATAAGTCTGTGCGATATAATTAGATCTAGTGTATGATTAAAACGATGAGTGGGTCCAGTGACGTTTTGCTTGACTCCAAAAGAGTTTATCAGGTCAGTAAACGCAAGTCCTAACGCATCATTTGTATTATCAACATGAACGTTAAAATCTCCAACAATTAATGCTTTATCAAAATTAACCAATAGGTCTGAGAGGAAATCTGCAAATTCTTTTAGGAAATCTGTATACGGCCATGGAGGTCTATACACAGTAGCCAGAGCAAGAGATAGGAGAGGTTTATTTTGCATATCTGACAGAGTAACATTGAGTAGAAGTACTTCAAATGAATTAAACCTGTAACCTGTTTTCTGGGTAACATTGAAAATATCACTATAAATTGTTGCAACACCACCGCCACGACCGATCTGACGGGGCTCATGCTTATAACAGTAGTTTGGTGGAGTAGACTCATTAAGACCAATATAGTCGTTTGGTTTATCAAATTTTCAGTCAAGCAGAGTACATCAAAACTATTATCTGTGATCATTTCATTTCAAATAAGTTATTTGGGTGCAAGTGATCTAATGTTTAAGAGCCCATGCTTTAAAAATTGTTTTTGTTCATTTACTGTGCATTTTTCTGGTTTAATCACAATTAGGTTTTTTCTAGATCCTGCATTAATTTTTTGTTTTGACCTCACTATTCGAGGTACAGACACAGTCTTTATAGGTTGGACAGCACCAGTACTATGGTTTAAATGTGCATAACAAAAGCCATCATCGCAGCTATTTGAAGATTTGCTTACTAGTCAAATGGTGCACAGCGTCCTGGAGATGTTGTCCGACAGCAGTTCTGCTCCGACTCTGCTGGGGTGCAGGCCATCAGCGCGGTAAAGCCTAGGACGCTCCCAGAAAAGATTCCAATTATTAACAAAGAGCAGATTCTCTTCTTTACACCATGACAACAACCATTCATTTAGAGCAAAACGTCTACTGAACCTTTCGTGTCCACGTCGATACGTGGGAAGCGGTCCTGACACGATGATCTTCGTTGTGGGCGATGTGCTGCGTACTGTCTGGATCAGGCTCCCGAAATCCCTCTTCAAGACCTCCGTCTGCCGCAGCCTGACGTCGTTCACCCCCGCGTGCGGGACGATCGCACCGACGCTCACATCGTCCTCCAGGATGGCAGGTATCTGTGAGGAAACATCGAGAACGCGAGCACCAGGGAAACAGTGAGTGTGCACTTTACCGGTAGCTAAGTTAGCACGAACGTACCGCACGATGGAGTCTCCAACGATCACCGCGTCGCGTACTTTTGTATTGTCTTTTGTATTTGCTTTACACTGCATACTACATCTAAAATTATGTGATTGAATAGGCCTATCTATTTAGTCTTATTGACACAGAAAATTAAGAAAACTTTAAAAGTACAAAATATAGACAATCACTGTAACAATTGTTGATCTATTCTGTAATATTTTTAACATATTTACACAGTTAAACCCCCATTGTTAAATCAACGTTTAGTCCCACTCTAAGCAGAGTTAAAGATAAGGCAATAAAGTAATCAATTAAGTGCTGATTGAGCGTTAGTGATGAACACCTGCTGTTAACAAGCAGAATTACTGAAGAAAAACAAACACAAGAACTACAACTGACTTCGTCCACATACTTAGATAAAAACAACTGAAAACAAATACATCAAATCTCAGCAAAGCAGGATTTTTCAAAATCCACAAACAGTAGCACCAGCTTCACTCATTACTAACCAGTCTGACTATATTTCTTAAATTGTTTCAGCATCTCACCACATGTTCATTTTAATTTTATTAAAACGTTTTGCAACCATTTACACAAACACCTGCGTCCTGAACATGCCTTAGAATTACTTAAGCATAACCCTTATACCTGCTTCTATACTTTAGGTTAAGTATAGACTAGAACAGACTTTAAAAATGCACTTGAATTTAAAACTTGAAAGTAAAATTTGCTCAAATTACATTTTTTCACACTTTGATACATTTATGAATATTTTTATAAAATATTTTATATTTAGATTTTTTTTATATATTTTTAAATATTCAATGTGAAACCCTTTATTCCAAAAAAATGAGCAGACAATACAAAAACGATTTGATGAAAAAATGAACATTTATTGAACTTCTATCAAAACATGCAGAAAATCTTTAAGTGAAATCAGAAAAACAGTGAATGCTGTTTCAGTCTACAGCCCTCACACCTGTGCGTCTTCGACTTCTCCACAAATTCCTTTTGCTTGTGGTGGCAGCTGGAGCACCGCCGTTGAATAAACACCTGTATACCTTTTATTGTGCAACCGAAAAGCGTTGTTGATTTCTCGTCTTCTTGGATGGTTGCTCGCTCTGCCACCTCCAAGTCTGCAATCTGTTTGATGCTGCTAGATGGACCAGTACAGACGTAAAGGCACCCGTCTCTCTCTCTGGTGGACAGGTTCTTGAAGACGTAGGACATGCCGGCCTCAGCAGCATTGACAAAGCTGTCCCACAACGTCAGCTTCATCTCCCCTGTTCTATCATAGATATAGACCTCTTTGAGCTCAGTCCGAGCCGCTGACCATGACCACCCTGCTTATGATGCCCTGCAGCACAACCTTTGCATGGACCTCTCCTACCTAAAGAATGCAAGTAAACAGCATTAGTTTGCTATACATTTTGACCACAAACACAACAAAGGTCCCGCAATATACGGCTCTGAAACATCATCAATTCGCACCTTCTGTCTGGGACAGAGGGCCTTCACCTCCGCCACGGTAATTTTTCTGCAGCTTGGTGGCACGCACCGCAAAAATGGCAGCGTGGTCACCTCCACCCCGGTCCTACGAAAGCACATGATGTCAAATTCCTCTGGATCAGAAAAGCCTAAGGAAAAAGCAAAAATCTGTGATTAATACAGAAGCCACGACCAACTCAGCAAAGAGTCACAATAAAAGTTCTCAGGGAGGTTCATTTACATCTAGGCTGCTCACTTATGCTGCGCCTGACTGGGTTGCCGTTCTTTTCAGCCTGGAGGAAAACAGCTTGTTTATCCATAGCAAAGATGACCAAAAATGGTATGGCTGCCTGGCGCGCTGAAGAACAGCAGTGAAGAACGCATAACTATTCTTGGACTGCTTTCTGGGAGAGACGTTCCCTCCACTGAGTCTTCACTGTCTTTTCGTACCTTAGCAGAACTGCTCATGCATCCTTTTCGAGACACCACCTGATGCAGACTCAACTTGGCTTGCTCCGACAAACGACAGCACAGGTAGCAGTTGAGCTTTTTATACCTCTAATATGCAAATTATATTAAGACTAAGCCTCCCATTCGCTTCAGTGTAAGGGGCCAACATAACGATTTCAAAGGTAAAGAAGGTGAAGACGCGGTGAACTGATTTGTCTTTAACTTCACTCCCAGAAAGCAATCCAGGAATAGTTCTGCATTTCTCACGGCTGCCAGGCAGGAGTTTCTGAAAAACAAAAAACAAAACAAAAACTGATCGTCTTTGTTCAAGCTGAAAAGAACAAGGTGCGGCTGTGGAACTTCAGCTACACCATTAAGAAGCCTTTCCAGATGAACCTCACTGTTTTGTATTGTGGCTCGTTGCTCAGTTGGCCTTGGCTTTGGTTTTAATTAAAGATTTTTGCTTGTTCCTAGGCTTCTCTGATCCAGATGACAGTGACTTCTTGTGCTCTCATGGGACCGACGTAGAAATGACCAAGCTGCAGTAAGTGGACACGGTCAGTGGCTCGGACTGTCAAATTAAAGAGTTGCACATCTACGATGTAACAGGAAAGATAAAGCTGGCGTTGTTGGACAGCTTTGTCAATGCCGTTGATGCTGTACATAAAAATAAAAATAAATCATAAAAATATGAAATAAAATTGTTTTCTGCATGTCCCCAAGTACCCCTGGGTTGATTTTCATGCTGTTTTACTGTATCATTTTTTAATAATTTCATACCAAAATCAAGACAAATGCTATTTACATTGCTGTTGACATTTAAAAAATTTATGAAATAAAAAATAAAAATGTTTTCTGAAAACAGATTATTACTGTAGTTCTACTCCCCAGCCCCTTCACGTCTTATGCCTGCGTCTATATAGAGAGAGTTAATAGTACTTTTCCTTACTTTGGTATGCAATTATTTAAAGAAATATATATAACAGTAAAACTGCATGTGTTACGGAAGCAGTGTTATTGGTCAGAACCTGACCAATCCGTAACAGCATAAACATTTGATTTCATGTTTTTATTTATATTTCATATTTGATTATATATTTTTATTATTTTAATAAACATGTCTAGAGAAATATTCAATAATATTTCACCTTATTTTGGTATGCAATTATTAAAAAATGATACAGTACAACTTGAAAATCAGCACAGTGGTACTTGTGGACATGCAGAGCAATAATCTGTTGGAGTTTTCAGAAAACAATTTGATTTCATATTTTTATGATTTTTTTTCCCATACAGCAATGTAAATAGCTTTTGTCTTGATTTTGGTATGAAATTATTAAAAAAACATTACAGTTAAACAACATGGAAATTATGTCAGTGGTACTTTGGGACATGCATAACAATAATCTGTTGGAGTTTTCAAAAAACTATTTGATTTCATATTTTTATGATTTTTTTATGTACAGCAATGTAATAACCATTTGTCTTTACTTTGGCATGCAGTTATTAAAAGATTATACAGTAAAACATCTTAAATCACCACAGTGGTATTTGGGGACATGCAAAACAATAATCTGTTGGAGTTTTCAGAAAACAATTTTATTTAATTTTTTTAATGAAATTTAAAAATGTCTATAAAAGAATATAAATAGCAATTGTCTTCACTTTAGTATGAAATATTAAAAAGTGATACAGTAAAACAGCATCACCACAGTGGTACATGGGGACATGCAGAACAAGATTATGGAGGAATTTGCAGAAAACAATTTACTTTTATATTTTAATGTTTTTTTTAAAATGTCTATACAGCAATGTAACTGTCACACCCCCGGACTTTCTTGTTGGTTTTTCCCATTTTCCCCCGCAGTTCTGAGTGTTTTTGGTTTCTCCCTTATTGTCTGCACCTGTGTTTGTAATTAGTGTCTATTTAAGGTGTATGTGTTTTCCCAGTACTCTTGTCGGTCTTTGATGTTATATGGATGTCTTACCCTGCTGTTCCTGTGTCTGCTTGTATTCCGTTGGATTTATTAAATATTTGTTTTTTACTACGTCGTTGTTCGTGTGTTCCTGCCTACATCGTGACAGAAAGACCGACCGAAACAGTTTTTTTTTTGCGTATTTCACCCCGTTTTGTTTTTCGGTCTGTTTTTCAGTCTTTTTGTTTCCGTAGTGTGTTTCCCCCATGGATCCCTTCCTCCGACCAGAATTCATCCTCCTCCGGCTGAAGCAGGGGGATTTACCGCTAGAGGGATTTACGATCATGTTCCAGCTTGTAGCAAACACCACCAGCTACCCGGACGACGCGCTCTGTGCGTTCTACGACGCTAACCTCAACGCGTCATGCAGAGCGCCGTCGTCCGAGGACGGCCCTCGAGCGGATTTCGCCGCATTTGTGGAGTGCCACTCCGGACCCAGAGCCCAGCCAGCCACCCCGACCCGCGGATTATGAGCCCTACATAGACGGAAAGCCCGAGCCCGGAGCGACAGCAGTATGGAGTGCCGACGGGGTCAAAACTGCTGATCAGGTGCGTGAGCCGGCCATTACATCCGCGACGGTGGAGTGCTTCATGGAGCAAGAGAGGGCTGTAGAGAGCCCCGTCCACTGCACCGCCACTGGGGGTGAGCAAGAGCACAACTCTGGGGACTTAATTGACTGTTTCACGGAAATACCCATCTGCCTGGACTTCCCTCCCACCCTCCCTCTTCTGCCTAAGCCTGAATCTCCGCTGGTTCCGCCCAGTCTTCCAGAGTCACCGCTGGTTCCGCCCAGCCTTCATGAATCTCCGTTGTCTGCTGTCTGACCCCTTGCTCACCCTCAGCCCACCATCTGTGCGGTGGGTTCGCCGCGGGTCTGCCAATCTCCATCGGTGTCATGGCTGGAGGATCCCTCACCATCGCCTCCAGCCTCAGAGTCCTGGACTCCACCTCGGCCCTCCGACCCTGCGGCTCCACCCCGGTTCTCTGCTCCCTCGTCTCCGCTGTCGCCCGTCGGTCCACCAGCTCCACCGGGCTCCATCGTCCCTCCGGCTCCGCCCTGGTCAGTCGTCGCCCCACCTTCGCCTCTGGACTATACTCCTCCGGCTGTGCCTCGTCGCTCCGTCCCACCAGCTCGTTGGACCTCCTCCCTCCCGCGGGCACAGCCTCGGCCCTCTGTCGCTCCGGCTCCGCCGCGGACCTCCGGATCTCCATCTCCGCCTTGGTCGCCAGAGCCTTGGGTTCCGCCTTGGCCCAAGATCTTCGGCTTTCCGTCTCCGCATCGGGCTCTCCCACCACCTGCTCTGCCTCCGTCGGTCGGCCCCATGGAGTCGTCAGCCTCTCCTCCACCATGGCTCCTCCCTCCATCGGCTCCACCTTGGAACTCCATCATGGCTGAGTTCTGGGTCCCACCTGGCTCCTCCTGCTCCAGCCCCTTCCTGTCACCTCCTTGGCTCCTCCCTCCGTCACCACCCTGGACTCCATCTTGTGTCCTCCTCCCGGGAGTCCGTCCTCCACCTAAGCCCCCTCCTAACACTTTGTACTGTTTCCTTTTGTCTGTTTGTCTGCACGAGGACATGCCTTCCGGGAGGGGGAGGTAATGTCACACCCCCGGACTTTCTTGTTGGTTTTTCCCATTTCCCCCCGCAGTTCTGAGTGTTTTTGGTTTCTCCCTTATTGTCTGCACCTGTGTTTGTAATTAGTCTGTCTATTTAAGGTGTATGTGTTTTCCCAGTACTCTTGTCGGTCTTTGATGTTATATGGATGTCTTACCCTGCTGTTCCTGTGTCTGCTTGTATTCCGTTGGATTTATTAAATATTTGTTTTTTACTACGTCGTTGTTCGTGTGTTCCTGCCTACATCGTGACAGTAACTAGCATTTGTCGAATTTCGGTATGAAATTATTAAAAAATGAAACAGTAAAACCATTTGAAAATCACCACAGAGGTACTTGGGGAAATGAAGAACAAGTTTATCGAGGAATTTGCAGAAAACCTTTTTTGTTTTTATATTTTTATGAAAATCTCAAATGTCCATACAGCAATGTACCCACGGCTGAAACTCCCCTCTTCTCCTTCCATCCCCATTCTGAGGCAGAAGTAACCAAACTTCTCCTCTCCAGCCATCCGACGACATGTCCTTTAGACCCCGTCCCCTCACACCTTATCCAAGCAATCTCCCCTACAATCCTACCAGCGATCACACACATCATCAACACATCTCTTCTCACAGGTACTTTCCCCACTACATTTAAGCAGGCCAGAGTAACCCCACTGCTCAAAAAACCTACACTTAACACTTCACTCATAGACAACTATAGACCTGTCTCTCTCCTTCCGTTCATAGCGAAAACATTGGAACCTTTATTTCTCTCACAGAACAACCTACTGGATGCTAACCAGTCAGGGTTCAGGAGTGGCCATTCAACTGAGACGGCGCTACTATCTGTCACTGAAGCCTTGCGGACTGCAAAAGCTGATTCCAAATCATCAGTGCTCATCTTGCTGGACCTATCTGCTGCTTTTGACACTGTGAATCACCAGGTCCTCCTGTCTACCCTCTCATCGTTGGGCATCACAGGGACTTCACTTCGCTGGTTCAAATCCTACCTCTCTGGTAGGTCTTTCAGGGTGGTGTAGGATTTTAGTTACGCTAAACACAAGTAACGAACAAATCTCCATACTCCAAGGAAGTTCAAAGATTCTTTTATCTGAACCATTTGCCAAAACGGCGCGAAGCCACTGGGCGCCACTTTGTCTACGCCAAACCTCCGTCTGCTGATCACCCCAGGAAACAAAAGCAGCAATAAAAGATAATCCTATCAAATGAACAACTAGCTATTTGTGCTGAGAGACTCATTAAAACAAATGGAGATTTGTCACCTTCACCGAACACATGACTAAGAATTCGCTGACACAGGAAGAGGGCAATCTGCGGGGATCACCCCCCTCTTCTGAGACCCTCCAAAGAACTGGTCGCCTGACCCACTTGTGACTTGATTTAACAAATTGAGTTAAGAAAAATGATGGATCACAGGATAGCCTTCCTGCTGCGAAACCCCCCTCAGAATTCCCTTCACACCGCACGAAACTGAACTCACGCTACGTGCGTTACATGCTATCAAATATGATGCAAAGGCGAAAAGAAACAAAGAACGCCATTTCAATCAATCGAACTTACTATGCAAAGGGATAGGGCACCCTCCTTCCCGTATGTTCAATGTGTGCCGTGTAATCGTGTACTTTACTATTGTGTGCCTTAATTAACCAAGTTATTAAGTATGTATCCCATGTGTAACCTTATATTTCTATATTTGGTCTCGTTCGAAAGATCATAACGAATGCAGGTTGTCTGAGTGAATGAGAATTTGATGTTGTGTGTATTTTATGCATTACACTAGTTAACAGAAGTTAATAACCAAATTGAAGATAAATCTGTGTCCTAATAAGTCACATGCCAGAAGGAATTGCATCAAACATGACCCCGGCCCCGTGGCAACGCCATTGGCCTTCAGGCCCCAGGGTCGTGTCTAACAGACCCCTTAAAACCTAATGGCCCGAACCAGAACATTGGCTTTGAATTGCGCTTGAAGTGCCGACTTGACCTGATTGAACTGAGCGAGAAGAGCCCCGAAACATCCTGACAGACTTTAAGCTCTTCTCTGCCGAAGATCGCCTGCTCTTTCCAGCTACAAGGCATTCTTGCCCTCCAGAACTCGCAAGAAACCGCAAAGACTTTCGCGGCCCGGTTTGAACCTTCAGAGCCTACGCGCCTTGCAACCCAGGCGCCAACCGAACTCTGAGAGCAACACCGGCGGAACCGGGCCACCGCGGCTCGACTACAGCAACTCACGTTGCCCAACTCTCAGCTCCTGAGGAATTCCAAAGACGTCATCCGAAAGACCGACAAGCAAGCAACCAACCAGGGCATCCGCTGAGACGAGCCCCCAGAGGGAAATACCCATTCAGCACGAGCGCAAGTAAACAGGGTCTCACATTTCTTGTTGAAATCTGGTGCGTTTTCGTTTAAGTTAGATCTCTGCTTTGTAATTTTCTGAGGTTGTGATTTGAGAAGCTAGTAACGGTAATAGAACACGTTTTGGGTTTTCTCCTAAATTCATGAAATCCCATCTCTGAAACTGTATGAGTGTGCGTGTGAATGTGTGGGTGTGTGTTCGTGTTTTAAGTTGTTTAGTTTTGTAATCCTAGTGTAGTTTCAATAAATCATTGTTTTCATTGAGAGAATTGTCTTGCCTTTTTGTGTTCACAAAGTACTATTTTGCCTAGATCAAGCTACCTGGCTTTAGTTTCCCAAAGTAATATTTAAGTTGATTTACGCTCCTGACCATGAGCGTGAATAGACTTCAGAATTGATAAGGTACATTGATTTGACCGATTCGGTGGACGACCGGTCAAGAAACATAAACTATTAATTCTGAATTGATTTCCCTGAAGTTTAGATTTGATTCTATATCCGAATCAACTTTAAATTTGAGTTAATTCTTTACAGTGGCCTGGGGAGGGGAGGTTTCCAAAACTCATCAACTGGTCACTGGGGTTCCTCAGGGATCAGTTCTTGGACCCCTCCTCTTCTCCATATATACCACATCTCTGGGCCCCTTCATACAGGCACATGGCTTCTCCTACCATTGTTATGCTGATGACACACAGCTCTATCTTTCTTTCAAACCAGATGATCCATCAGTAGCTGCAAGGATCTCGGGCTGCCTGGCGGATATCTCTGCATGGATGAAGGAACACCATCTTCAGCTCAATCTAGCTAAGGCTGAGCTCCTTGTCTTTCCCGCCACTCCAACTTTACAACATGACTTCTCCATCCAGTTAGGTTCATCAACAATTACCTCATCGACTTCAGCCAGAAATCTTGGTGTAATCTTTGATGTCCAATTGACTTTTAAAGACCACATAGCTAAAACTGTTGATTGTCGATTGCAAAGTAAACACAGCGATGGAGAAGAAAAGGTCAAAGCTGCCAGGTGCCCAATTTAGGAAAAAAAAGAAAGAAAAGAAGATGAGGAGAAACGGGGCAAAAGATAAAGGTATGCAACAATATTCTCTCTGTATGATTGAGGTATTCATGACATTATGTTAATTAGTGGTATAATGTAAACTCTTAGGTTTGTTAGCCTTATCGCTTATAATGCTTGATATGCTCACCTTGCAAAAAAAAAAAAAAAAAAAAAAACACACATTAAAAGCCTAATATACAAACCATCACAGAAATTCTAATGGTTTCTATTAAATACCATTATGAACCATTAACTTTTTCCAGTGAAACTATTACAAAATTTCTTATTGTAGTGTGTTTTGGGCACTTTTCCGATAGGATTTTCCATCCCACCCACCAATAGAATCCATCACATACCAGCAGACACTTACCATTAAAACCAATACAATTCCCATTATAACCATTAAATACATTACATTTTCTATTATTTTTGGGCAGGGTTCTATTATTTTTTTCAGCACAAGATCTAATTAAATTTAACCACAAAATTATGCTTTGCAACTGTTGCAAGTACAGTTATTTATTTCCATTGTTTGTGTTAATTTTGGCTACTGTAAATAGCCAGTGTTGATAGTTTAAAAGACAAACATTTTCCATTTGCTATAACTCTGTAACGTCGCAAAGTATATAATTTGAGGCAGTAAATTAACCAAGGAGCTAATTGTTCCTCTCGTAGATTAGATTAGATTAAATAAGATTAATATAGTGTCTAATGACAGACATTTAGCATGTTAAATTTGCAATTTTAAGAGTAATATTGTAGCCAACAGTCTTTTGATGTCAATTTCAACTGCGTCTGACACTTGTCAGGATGAGCCACCTACCTCCCCCCGACACAGGACTCTGCTGGAATGGTCTCTGCTCTTCAGGATGAGCTGTCATCTGTGTCCTCAGCAAGTCATATGTCTCCACAAACATCTAATATTGGCAATACAGGCAAAGATTTTTTTTCAATAATTCTGGACTGCACTCCAGATATAAAAAACTTGAGTTAATTGACATCTGGGCCGATCGGAATCTCAACTGAGCTCGCGCCTGTCAAGATAGGGAGATGGGGGTGGGCTTGCGTGCCATGTAGACCATTATTGGACAATTCTTATAAATGACATTTTTTCTGGACCAATCGGAATCTCAGCGCTTGATTCAGGATCTTGAAACATGCTGCCATCTGTGTTCGCGCATGTCAAGTTACACGACCTAATGTTTCCACTGATGGAAATTGAATTCAAGGTAAGTCGGTCTTTTTGGAGCTAAACAACAGATATTTGTTTGCTTAAGTCAAATAACATCAGCTAGCGTTTTTTTTTTTTTTTTTTTTTCATACAGTTAGCCTATGATTCGAGCAAAATGCTTAATAGCAAGCAATGCAAGCGGATCCAATGCTGGAATTTCCGTTAGCAAGATAGCAAATTTTCTAGCCATCTAACATTATTAGCTAGTTGTAATGTTAATAACTGCATTTTCTGACCATCTTGCTAACTAAAGTTAACTACGTAGCTTGCTACGTAAGTACTGCTGATGTGGATGTTCAGCAAGAGGTTAGCTGAATAATGCACGTCCATATTATTAGTATGTAACGTTAATGTGTTTGTGAGTAGATGTGTATGGATGCTTTTGATGTTACCCGTAGTTGTTTAATTTTTAACCCTATATCTTTCTTCTGTGGAGGTTAAATGTCCCTGGTGGGATAATTAAATAGTTCTTATCTTGCCTTAGATTCTCCAGTATGGTGTGGATCAGAGCCTGCCAACATTCACTGATGGAGAAAATGCTGTCAGCTGGTGGGCAGATGTTTCTGATACAGGAAGGTACCCAGCACTCACCAAATCAACACAGACAGCAATGTCTGTTTGCCATGGGCCACTGATTGAGTCATCTTTCAGTTACATGTCAAAAATCATTGACTCAAAAAGTGGCGGCATGAGCATCAGCACTCTGAGTGCCATCCAAACTGTGAAACACACCATGCTGACCCAAAAGAAGACTGCAGTTAAAATGTTCAATAGAGAAAACATAAAGTATGGGCCAGTGTAACAGAAGATGTCAAAACATCCTGTCGGCTGGAAGTAAGGACAAAGCTTTAAGAAAGCAAGCAGCCTTGAAGGAGATGGAGAGAGGGAGGATGTTCGACTGCCAGCCATCCTCAAGCGCTGCTTGAACCAAGGCAGAAGAGAAGGCTCTGGCCAGAAGGAGGCATGCGGCCAAACAATGAAAGCAAGCTTGTGAAATCCTTGTCCAGGCTAAGAAGGAAAAAATAAATGTTTTTCAGTATAATATAATTTTGTTGTTTTCTTATTTTAGTGTCATGCACCTAACACTTACTTGAGTTCACAGTGTCAGTGTCACCCATTCTGCATAACCCCCCCCCCCCACACACACACCTGTCACTTTTTTTTCTCCAATAAGTTTGTTACGGTGGACATCTGCAAAAAAAAAAAAAAAACATCTTCCTCAGTTTGATAACACAGGAACGCTGCAAACACAAATACAGAAAAGCGCTGCAAACACAAAAAAACGCTGCAAATAGCACGGAGCACAACGAAAATATTTCAGGGGGACCTCAAAAAGTGACGAACCCATCTGGGACCTAATTATTTGTTCAGTGGCTGTTGGTCAGAGCAGAGGTGTTGTCTGTGAACTAAAAGGTGATAGTTCACCGATAAGATAGTGAAAGTGTTTGCAGCGCGTTTGTGTGTTTGCAGCACTTTTTTGTGTTTGTGTTGCGAGGATTTGCAGCGCCTGTGTTGTCAAACTGATGAAGATGTTTTCTTAATTTGTTGTAGTTCTTTTCTGTTTGCATGTGTTTTCTTAAGTTGCAGCCCATTGAGCTCTCTCGGCCACCGCATTATCATGACAAATTTTTCCCGTTATCACTACATAACAAAAGTTGTTTTCTCGTTTTCATGACTTATTTTTCTCGTTATTTCGACATAACCAAGGTTCTCGAAGTCACACTTAATCTTAAGTAAAAAGATAAGTATATTCTTAAGATGATTTTTTGGAATACAAAATATTCTTAACTTTTTTCTTATTGTAAAAAATGAGAAGAAAATGGCAGCTAAGAAGAAATTTCTTCTTAAGAATGTTTCGTGATTCTGGAACATTTATAAGTTAATTAAATGTCAATAATTAACTGCACGAATTACAGTGAACATGGAGAGGTCCTTACTCTGTCCCAAACTTGTACAGTGAGGTGGATATACAGTACAGTATTCTGGTCCCAATCAGCTATTTGTAATACTATACTGCCGCCTGTTGGCGCATTTGAGTAACTTCGAGAACCTCTGTAATGTCGAAATAGCGAGAAATATAAGTTATGAAAACGACAAAAAATGATGTTGTGATTACGACAAAACAACTTCTGTTATGTTGAGATCACAAGAAAATTATGTTGTGATCATGACAAAACGAGAAGAAAAAAATAACAATGCATGGCCGCTTAGAACTTCCGTAATCACTAGTGCATGTGGCTATACAAAAAATATTTAGGAGCACCACTGCAACTGATCCAATCACCATATTTTTGCTTCTGCTGAGGGGAGCTTAAAATCTTTTTATGTTTTTGCAGCGTTGAATAATGTATCACAGACATATCTCACAAATCCTTTCATAAACAAATTGGGTTTTTTTTTTAAAGAAAACAAGCAGTACGTAAATCAATAGAGTAAATTTAATCTACACTTCAGTCACTAAATAAACAGAATGAAAATAATCAGAAATTAAGTTATCACATATTGTGTAAAAATACATGCATCAGTAACAAATGCAATAAAAAAATTAGCAAATAAAGCATTAACAAAGTAAAAATAAATTCACCTAGGAACAATAATTGGTGGTCTCTTTTAATACAATCTTGTTTATTACTCTTGTTAATGCACTGCAGACAGTAGGCCATTATTATCACTATACTTATAATCACCAATATTAAATTTTTATTTTTAAATAGCTGATTTGTAACATTTTTGCACGCTTTTTACCCCTCGCTGCTTTCTGACAGTTTCACTTTAGGGCCCCCAACATGTTTGCGATTGTCCAGACTGTACCATCAGTAACTAACAATGCGGTCTTTCAGGTCATCTATTTTGCAATGGCAGGGGGCCTGACTGTAAAGGACAGTGTTTGGAGAGTGATGGCGAAATTACTGACCAACTCCCTAGCAAAGCAGTTTAATTGGTGTGGGGTAAACAGGAAATGGGGGTTTGAACGACTTGCCATTAAAGATGTTGTTCTCAGTAAGTTGTATTTGTGTTTCATACTGTTTCTTAATTCTCATCATTATATGAACACATTAACACTTTCATGCTGAGATTTAGATGAGGAGATTGATAGCTCTGGCATGTCTATATGCTAAAAGTAGAGCTGGAATCAGAAGATGGTTAACTGTGACCATCAGAAATGAGATATTTTCAGTTATTTTGGTAGTGATGATGTAGGGTGCTCAAACTTTTGTAGGCCTTTTTTCCATCATTTTCAAAATGTACAATGTACAATAATGACTGCAAAAAGAGAGGAGGTCTGAATACATTCTCAAATGACTGTATAATCCAATGAAGTGCTATTTTTTATTTCTTATTTTTATTTCAATTATTATTATTATTACTCTTTATCTTCTTCCCATCTGGCGGCCCGTTTCATAAAACAAGTTTACCAAATAATAATAATTTGTTACATTTATATAGTGCTTTTCTAGACACTCCAAACCCTTACAGTGTCAGGGGTATCTCCTCATCCACCACCAGTGTGCAGCTTCCACCTGGATGATATAATAATGAGCCAGGTTTAGTTAGTCTGACTTATTGTCAGTTGATTTGGTTAAAAATACGTCAGATTAACTGAAATAAACCTGGCTTATATTGTAAACTTGTTTTATGAAACAGACCCCTGGTCTTTATGCTAAGTTTAGGATAGCCAACTTCATGTTTTAAAAAAGGCAAACTTACACCTATTAATTTCCCTTCTTTTTTTAAGAATCCATCCGAAAAAATGGCAATACTGCCCATGCACTGGATGGAGAGATAATTAAAAGGTGGCTCCAACTGTCATCAGACAGGGATGGAGGAAGAAGAGAGAGGGGCCTGAAACAAGTTACTTCTTCTTAAGGTATGTTTCAAATCTTGTTACTATTTACCATTAAGATCTCTCTGACTGACTAACCTTCTGTCATTGTGTGTCCCCTCTTTCTCTCTCTTTCTGCCATTCTGCAGGCCAACCTCTATTAAGATTTGCTTGCGGCCCACACAGTTCAAGTATTCAAGTTCAAGTATTTTTTCAAATATTATTATAATTATTTATTATTTTTATATCATTATTTATTTATTGCATTTGTTTTTGTCATTTTCACTGAAATAAATAGTTATATTTCTACATTACTGGCAATGTAACTGCAACGTCACTGTCCCGTAATTTCATTACCAGTACATTTCAGCTTGTGTTCTATGCGTTTTTAGTCTGCAATGTCTACGCCATAATTTAATTAACAACCCGAATTTCTTTTAAAGATTTTATTGCTACGTGGTACGTTTGTAAGGAAATATAATTTAATTTACCTTAATAAAATATAATTTTACAAAAAGGACCAAATGAAGAGTTTGGTTTTTAAAACGCTATAAATCCATTATTATTAATTTGAGTAAAAATGTATTTTCTTTATCAAGGAAGTGGCAAGATGAAAAACACAATTTTCTGTTTCAAACTTTCACATAGCATCTTTAGGTTATTACTAAATGTAAAAATCTAAATCCAGATTTTGATTTTCAAAGATTTATAATAAAAATGTATTATTTCCCCCCCAAAATGCAAATAACTCTATCAGGGCTCTAGCAAAAATCATCTGGCCCAGATCTGGCCCAGACCTATCGCAAGTTCTGGGCCAGATCCGCGCAACGGACTCGGGCCGGTTTTGTACGGCACAACGGGCCAATACCGGCACGGATCCGTTTTTCCGCATCTGGACCAGAACTGGGCCAGCCCCGGGCCAGATGTGGAGTCCTTTATGGTGATTTGGCCCAAACGTGGGCCGCATCTGGTCCAGTACCAGGCCGGATCTGGGCCAGTACCATTCCGGATCTGGGCCAGTACGATGCCAGATCTGGTTCAGTACCATGCCGGATCTGGGCCAGTACCATGCCGGATCTGGGCCAGCTCGTTTTTTTATATATAAATAGACCTACACACACACAAGCACAAATTGTATACACAACTAGAATTTAAATACAGTTTGTTTATTTGTATAGCGCTTTTCACAATACATATATCAATGCAGCTTTACAGAAAAAGCATGTTTTGTTGTTACTTGATAAGACAAATCATACAAGTAAATTTATGACTTTATAGTGACTACAAGCATCTTATATAATGCATAATTATCTTACTGTCTTATACCACCTTTTTGTTGAGTTGTAAAATGAAGCTCTAAATCAACAAAAACTTTAAAAGTACTGATTTAGATGTATAGACAATAATTTTACTGAACATTTTACTGAATATTTTTTGTTAGAAAACAAGACTTAATGTCTTAAGTGATTTTACTTGTCAGGTATAGGCATCTTAATTTCAGAATATTTAGATATTTATACTAGAAAACAAGACAAAACACAGCAGCATATTCATAATAAAACAACTGAATTACTACACAAAACAAGAGCAAAAGATGGTCCACTTTGCATTTTTTCTTTCATTTTGATCTTTTTTGCACAAAAGGAAAAATTAACGTTTATTTAAAACACTATTCCAAGTAGTACATGTCTCTAATTCTAGTGCTTACTTACTGTACAAAATATTTGCAAAGATTAAAACAAGTCACAAGCCTACACAATGGGAATGAAAAGAAACTGAATAATTACCACAGGGAAAGTTCTTATACTACAAATGTGTTGTCACCATTGTGTGCTTGAGTTGGTTCTAGTTGAAATAGTCTTCTTCAATGTCGTTTTTAAGGTAAATGCAAGCCCTCTTTCTGACTCCAGACATTTCTTTCCTTTTCGTTGTCTCTAAAAATAAGATTAAAATTGGGAAAAAAATGTTATTACCATCTCTCCATCTCTCTCTCTCTCTCTCTCTCTCTCTCTCTCTCTCTCTCTCTCTCTATATATATATATATATATATATATATATATATATATATATATATATATATATATATATATATACAGGAGTCAACATTTGAAGTGAAACCTTTCAAAACCTTCCATCAAAATTTTCCTAAAACCAAAAGGAATGGAAAATTTTGATGAACTTTTTTGATCTAAGTGTACTAACACCTTGCAGAATATGCAAAATGTTAATTATTTAACAAAATAAGATAGATTATACAAAATGCTTGTCATTTTTATTACTGACCTGAATCAGACATTTCACATAAAATGTTTACATACAGTCCACAAGCAAAAATAGTTGAATTTATAAAAAATGCCATTTTCAAAAGTTTACATACGTTTAATTCTTAATACTGTGTTGTTGCCTAAATGATTCACAGCTGTTTTTTGTTTGTTTGTTTATTGATAGTTATTCATGAGTCCCTTGTTTGTTCTGAACAGTTAAACTGCCCGCGGTTCTTTTTCAGGTCCTATTTTAAATAAATCATGTTCTTGTGAATCATAAAATTTTGATAACTAAGTACCAATAAGAATCCAGCAGCAAATCAGGATATTATAATAGATAAATGCTATACATATTTATGATTGGAATAATTTCTGAACGATCATTCATGTGACATTGAAGACTGGAGTAATGATGCTAAAAAAATCACAGTAATAAATTGCATTTTAAAATATATTAAAATAGGATATAGTTATTTCACAGTGTAATAATTTGTAACAATATTACTGTCACATGTTTGATCTGTTTTGGTTTAGTTAGTGTTTGCCCATAATTGGTTCTGTTCTTGTTCTCTTTAGTCAATTAGCAATTAACTCCACACACCTGTTTCTGTTTCTATTAGATGTGCTACCTCTCCTTGATTCCTTGTATTCGTTTTGTGGATTAAAAGGCTGTTTTTAAACTTTTCTTGCTTTGTGTACTCCATAGCCCACCAGCACACAAAACAATTACTTTTACTTACAATTACTTTATTTTTGATCAAATAAATTCAGCCTAAAGGGTGTGCGATATGTTTTAGCTAGTACTCAGCCGTTACCATAGTTGTAAGCCCATCACCACTAACCACCCAGCAATCTTAAACATTAAAAACAAATATAAGCAGTTAAAATTCGTTAATAACATATAATTACATACCTGTGGGCCTGCCGTCTTCTTCATGTTAGCAATCCCTCTGATAACATAATTAGTTAGCTACAATCCAACACCGATCTAAGTAAGGAGCAATAAAAACACCAAACCTTTAAGTTAAGGAGTAGCGTACACAACATAATAAGAAATACATTTATTAACAGAACAGTTTGATCACACCGTGTGACTTACCTTGGTGAAGTTAATGGTAGGAGTTTTGAGGTAGGAGCATAACGTTATGTCTGTATCTGTCTCGATCGTCTTCTGAACTCAAAAAAACAGCGTGCTCGTTTCCACGGACGCGGCCCTTATCCGCTTTGTGACTGTTGTTCCCGCCCACTGAAACCCGGGCTGAATCCGTGTTACAGCACTGAAACGGATGTGGAATTTCCGGTTTGAAAACGGATCCGGCACGGAGTCAGCTGCTGTCTGGGCTCGTTTCCACGGAGGCGGCCCGGGTCCGCTCTGCGACTGTTGTTCCTACCGACTGAAACCCGGGCTCGGGCCGAATCCGTGTTACAGCACTGAAACAGATGCGACTGTTATGCGGATTTGCCGGTTTGAAAACGGATCCGGCACGGAGTCAGCTGCTGTCTGGGTATATATATAAATATGTGACCCTGGACCACAAAACCAGTCTTAAGTTGCTGGGGTATATTTGTAGCAAAAGCCAAAAATTTTATGTCAAAAATCATTAGGAAATTAAGTAAAGATCATGTTCCATGAAGATTTTTTGTAAAATTCCTACTGTAAACATATCAAAATGTAATTTTTGATTAGTAATATGCATTGCTAAGAACTTAATTTGGACAACTTTAAAGGTGATTTTCTCAGTCTTTAGATTTTTTGTACCCTTAGATTTCTATATACATGGTGTAAAGACTTGATGAAATAGTTCTTGATTGGCAACAATTTCATCCAGGAGCCCCAATGTCTTTAGACCTTCCTTTAGCCTAGAGTGAAAGATAATGTAAAAAAGCAGTAATTACATCAATTGCTTCAGTTAGAGTTAATATCTTGTCCATTTTAACATTAAACATTTCACATCTCCAGAACTTACTGTGAAAGAGCCTGTGAAAGTCTGTCCTTCAGATAAAACCAGAGTGCAATTTCCATGACCTTATCACGGTCTTTTAAAGTCCAGATGTAGGTAAAGGCACCCATCACACCCAAGGTGTCAGCAAAGGCAGAAACTGCTGCTCTTGCCTCTTCTACAGATTCTGCCCACTTTACCTAAAACACAAAAATATTCCAAATGGCTTAATATTTTAATAAATAAATATATATAATAGTTTATTTCCAATCTTTAATTATTGAGAAATGATCATGCTAAACCATCATGTTAATAAAACCATTCAAACTATTTCAAACTCTTCAGGCCAGGCATTCTCAAGCCAACATAAAGTTTGTACTCAAACTTTAAAATCATCTAGTTATTAATGCAGTACAGCCATGCACTGAAAAAAAAAGAACATGTAAAATTTACTTAAAATCCTTGTAACAATTTGCACTAACAATGTTTAAGTAAAATTTATTGCTATAATTTTAAATAAAACGCACTTACCAGAATCAAGTAAAATCTATGTATTACTATGACTTAAAATGTGTTAAAATATCAAGTAAATATTACTTAATTCTATTTAATGTATAAACTATATTTATTCAAAGCATTTAGATAAACTCTAAATGTCTATTTTTTTATTTAAACCCACAGCTGTCCTTAAAATAGTAAATTTTATTTACTGTTATTAGGTAAGTTTTATTCAATATTTCAATTAATTTATTAAATATATGTAATTAAATATTTCAAAAAAATGTAGTAATTTTTGTCTGCATTTAAATAAACCCACACACGGCATAGACAATTCACATTTATGTTGTTCCAACAATAAACAATGACTCAGTCACACAAATGTATGGTTTTTAACGTTAGAAAAATCAAAACCTCCGTTTTTTGCATGGCAACTGTTTCCCTAGGGATTGGAGTCCTGAAAACAACTAAACTTTTCAAAATCAGAAAGTGTTTTAACTACAAGAGGTATACAAAAACATGGGATCCATGATACAATCATGGATGTAATGCAGGAACATAACATTTTTTACTACTTCAATAAAAGTAACAATCCTCTCGAATAGTGCAGTTTCAACATTCAACACAGCACTCTGGACTAGTGAATTGCAACATCAAATGGATACAATCTAAAACAATGAATAAAATGCATAAAAACATTTTAATAAACAGTTAAAGATGTGCTTTTACGAATTCAGTTAAACTTAAAATAGTCTAAAACAAAGCAGTTTCAACAATTAAACATGGCGCTCTAGACTAGTTCTCCAAACATGTCAAAAAAAAAAAAAATGACCAGATGCCTTCTAATAGGCAACAGTTCTAATAGGCAAGTGTCTTCTCACCACTGTTCGAAATGGTGAAACTAAATTCAAAAGCAAAACTTCTAATTATCTACACAAGTGACCACAAAAATGTGTTTGTCCAAACGGTTCAATACAACCTGGAAGATTTAAAAGATAGTTGGGGAGTATACTGGCATCCAAAAATGTGCAGTACTTGCAATGGCAAAAGCATTTAAGAAAGCAACTTCGACTTTAAAGCTTGTACTTTTGGAGACAGCTTAATTCTATCCAATTACAGAAAAAGTTTCTGAAACACTTCGAAAGTGTAACACAATGTTCTGGGGTATGCAAGGTTGAGGGGATAAATGAGTCCCATAAGCAGGCACAAGATTTAGCAGTATTGTGGCATCCCGGCAAGATCTCCTTTCCTTCAAGAATAATGGATATGTCCACTGGATCCTTTCCATCAGCTCTATGGACAACCAGAATCTTGAGGGTGTGTAGCGTTGTGTCACTGTGGTTGTCCTCCTGCACAATTTAGACAAAATAAATGACTAGGCTTTTACTGAAAAATGTAAACTGAAGTAATACAGTAGCTATACTGTATGCTTGCTGAGAGGACGCTGGCGTCGTGTGTTCGCCACTTCTCAGCCTGCTTAAACTGCTAAACTGCCATGACATTTCTGTGTATCTGATCTACTGATAACAAATATTGAGACAGATATTGAGGCAGATAGTGAGTCATCTGTCCAGCTTCGTTTAGGACATAAAAACATCAAGGCGCAGATGTTCCTTACCTGAAGCCGCCCTGGAGTGGTGAGCGATCTGGAGCTATTTAATCACCTCGAGATTCTGCTGAGGATCCTGTCAGCCGGATTGGTTTCAGTACATCGAATATATCGATAGTATAAACCCTTGGACAGTCACAATAAATTAGCTGGCTGAAGTCCTCTCGTCCATCGAGCTGCGCGGGTCCGTGGCTAGGCTAACAGCCTTCTACTACCAGCTACTGTCTAGAAACAAATCCTGAAAAAAAAAAATCTCACCTCCACCATATGCCACATTTGTCTCCTGGGCTATGCCGGGCACTGTCATTTATTCTGGTGTACACAGTCATCATCCATCCACGTTTACCACCGGATCCATGGATAGCTGCTAATTGTAGCATCACACTGATTCCTCCAACCACCATGCTCCGGTACCTGCCGAACCAACTCCTGGAACTTAACACTCGCCTCGCCCCACTAAACATCTCCGCTCTCAAGCAACTGGGCATTCTTCGCCGACCCCGCTACATCCATAGAGGGTCACGACGGCGTTTTGTTTACTCCGAGAGCAGGACCGGGAGCTCGATTCCAAACCTGTGGGCAGCTGCTAGCACCGGCGCGCACCAACGGCGTCATTGGGTACGTCATCAGAGCGACTGCGGTTCAGGTCTAAAAACCGACAACCAACCACACCCAGGCCCCCTGCTGGAGGAAGTGCGCACTGCGCGCTCCGACAAGCGCGGAGTGGACCATACTGTGCTGTCTCTCTGGTAAAGTGGACTCCATTCTCAATTATTAAAATTGAACTGTTAAACTGTCAATCACTTACCAACAAGGCATCCCTTATCCACGACTATATATCTGATCAGAAGCTTGACTTTATGTGCCTCACTGAGACCTGGCACAAACCAGAAGTGTACTCTGCACTTAATGAAGCGTGCCCCCCTGGCTATACATATCTGTAAAAGGCCAGGGGTAATGGACATGGGGGGGGTTAGCGGTTATTCATCGCTCCGATCTGCACCTGTCCTCTGTGACTTTGCCGAAGTTGTTGTCATTCGAATGCTTGACTTTTACATGTCGAAATCCCATTCCGCTTACAACCATCCTCATATACCGGCCACCTAAAACAAACCCAAGTTTTATTTCAGAATTAACCGATCTACACTTGTCAGTGTGAATAACATCAAACAATGTTGCAATTCTTGGGGACTTTAATATTCATGTAAATTCCACCACAAGTCAATATACCACAGAACTGCTACAACTACTCGATACTCTCAGTCTCAAACAACACGTGACATTCCCTACCCATATCAAAGGGCACACACTGGACCTCATCATAACAAATTTTCCTGTAAACAACGTTCATGTTCATGATCTAGGCATATCCGAC
Organism: Garra rufa; assembly: GCF_049309525.1. Classification (NCBI taxonomy): domain Eukaryota; kingdom Metazoa; phylum Chordata; class Actinopteri; order Cypriniformes; family Cyprinidae; genus Garra; species Garra rufa. The sequence continues at coordinate 97,012,137 of NC_133361.1, forward strand.
CACAATGCCATATCATTAGATTTTTCACTCCTGACTTCACTTAATAAGTCTAAACATCAAATTCGTTTCCGGAAAATAAATGACATAAACCCTGAACATCTGTTCCACGACCTACAAAATCTTAGCTTAACTGCCTATCACTCTGCCCCTGACGAGCTTGTCAAGTACTACAACACTGGACTACAAGAGATACTTGAATCCCATGTGCCCCTCAAGACACGGACTGTAACTTTTACACGCTCTGCTCCTTGGTACACCGGTGCATTGCTTAGACAGAAGGCGGCTGGGAGGGTCCTTGAGAGGCGCTACGTTGCCTCTGGGCTGACTGTCCATAAAATTGTCTACAGAGAGCACCAAAGATCATATGCTAAATCACTCAGCCACGCACGGTCACAATACTATTCCAACATCATTAGTAATAATCCAGGAAACTCAAGACAGCTCTTTAAAACAATAAATCATCTTTTCAATCCACCAGCCCAGACGCAAAATAACAGTAGTGACGATCAGTGCAATAAATTCCTTGATTCTTTCACCACAAAAATCACTACCATCCGCTCTAACCTAACCCCTGACAATGCCACGACTTCCATTCCCCCAACCTCAGCACCAACTTTCTCTCATTTCATCCTCCCCACACACAGACAGGTTGAGACTCTCATACACAGCATGAGAGCCTCAACGTGCTCACTGGACCCCCTTCCTACTGCCCTGATCAAAACAAATATCACCTCCTTAAGCCCTCTCATTACCACCATCATAAATTCTTCCCTGCAATCTGGCCACCTCCCAACCTCGGTTAAAACTGCACTTATTAACCCTCGGCTTAAGAAACCCTCCCTTGACCCTGATAGTGTGTCAAATTACCGGCCCATTTCCAACCTTCCATTTCTTTCCAAAGTAATTGAAAAAGTAATCGTCACCCAAATCCACAACCACCTTCACTCACACAGCCTTTACGTAAAATTTCAGTCTGGTTTCCGCTCTGCTCATAGTACAGAAACAGCCCTGGTCAGGGTCACCAATGACTTGCTGGTGGCTGCTGACCAGGGCTCTACATCCCTCCTCCTACTCTTGGACCTCTCACCCGCCTTCGACACTGTTGACCACACCATCCCCCTACACCGTCTGCAACACTACATTGGCATTTCACACACAGCACTTCAGTGGTTTCAGTCCTACCTGACTGATAGGGTTGAGTATGTGGCCCTAGGGGAAGCCAGGTCAAGGCCCCACATCGTTACCTGTGGAGTACCCCAAGGGTCGGTTTTTGGCCCCACCCTCTTCTCCATCTATATGCTCCCCCTGGGCCACATCATCAGCAGATATGGAGTTGCCTTCCACTGCTATGCTGACGATACTCAGCTCTATATCAGGTTGGACCCCACATCCCTCACATCATCACTCACCACATTAACCTCCTGCTTGGAGGAGACAAGGGCATGGATAACTGACAACTTCCTCCAGCTTAACAGCTCCAAAACAGAAGGCCTCCTCATTGGAACCCCACATCAACTCTGATCCTCCCCCCTGACGGTTTACTCATTTGCTGGTCATGATATCCCTCTCACATCCTCTATAATAAACCTGGGGGTTCGATTTGATCCCCACTTATCATTTAACACTCACATCCAACACATCTGTAAGACTGCATTCTTTCACCCCCAGAACATCTCCAAACTCCGCCCCTCCCTCTCCCTCGCCGATGCAGAGAGGCTGGTTCATGCCTTTGTCTCCTCCAGGCTCGACTACTGT
>NC_133361.1:97018891-97033134 GCF_049309525.1 Garra rufa
GCAGCACCTGGGCACATATAAAAGCGAAAAAAGCTTAGCAGAGGATGGTTTCGATCCATCGACCTCTGGGTTATGAGCCCAGCACGCTTCCGCTGCGCCACTCTGCTTGTTTGACTGATTGAAAAATAAAAGTTTGGTCATGATTAAATAACTCTGTTTTTTTATGTCTTTGTTACAGTATCATTTAACGGTTATAGGCCCTTTTAAATAAATTTGGGGATTGTTTAATAAATTAATTTACAATTTTTTGTACTATAAGTTTTAGAACATAACTACAGCAGAAATATATTTAAAGTGCAAAACCTTTGAATAAGATATCAATAATCAGTAATATAAATCTTATAAAATATTAATTTGTCATTTAAAAAATGATTTCATTCATTTGGACATCATTTATGTGATAATTACCGATAAATAAAACATTCAGTAAACACTTCAATGTATGGCAACACTGTAATATGAACTGGGAAGCTTGTGATCATCCTTACTCCCATATAAATGTACAGGAAAATAGAGAAAACATTTTTTTTTTCAGATAATTTATTGTAAATATACACTCCAAAAACATTGCTTTAAAGGACAAAGAGATAAATTTCCCTTTCACTTCTTTTCTCCTCATTTTTTCCTTTTCTCTCTCTCTCTTCTTTCTTTTTCTCTTTCCCCCTTCTTCCCCCTCCTTCCTTTTCTTCCCCCCCCTTAACAGGCGATTGTTCCCCAGCTTGGAAGCTTGTGATCATCCTTACTCCCATATAAATGTACAGGAAAATAGAGAAAACATTTTTTTTTTCAGATAATTTATTGTAAATATACACTCCAAAAACATTGCTTTAAAGGACAAAGAGATAAATTTCCCTTTCACTTCTTTACACGTCACTGATGATGGCCACGAAAAGGCCACGACCGTCACCGGTACTATCGCAGAGGCAATGTTGTAGCTTGTGTGGTGTGATCATTGCTGGTTGAAAACTTTCCCCGATATCCCATCGGGATGATTTGAAATACAGTCAGCTTCAACAGTTTTTGTCGGTCTCTCTGGACGCTTCTTGAAAAAGATAGTTTTGCTTTGTTTTGTTGGAGTGGCTGGTCATTGGTCCTCGTCAAAGAGGTGTCTACAGATCATAGTGTGCCGGAGCCAGAAGATTTGTTGTTTTGTCAATATGTTCTCAAGACTTCGCTGCAGGTATCATTAAACTACAGCACAATTATAGCTCACCGCTACCCATCGTAAACAGGTTGGGCCTGTCTGTTCTAGTAGGCTCTCAGTGGTGCTAAATCATCAAATGAAGAGGATGGGGTTCAAACCCACACAAACCAAGGTGTGCCGAGCACAACGGATTAGCCTTGCATCGCCTTAACCACTCGACCACCTCATCACTTTCCATGGTCCTTTTATTTAACACTCCCGATTCAGACCATCTGCTCATTAGTAGAGCTCTCAGTGAGCTGAACTGAGTGTGTCAGATAAGGAGGACACTCAAAAAGTGCAGAGTGGGGTACCCAGGACTACTGCTATAGGAGCCGAACGACGAGGATGGGATTCGAACCCACGCGTGCAGAGCACAATGGATTAGCAGTCCATCGCCTTACCCACTCGGCCACCTCGTCATTTCATGTGGCATTTTTTATTTAGCACTCCTGATTCAGATCATCAGCTCATTAGTAGAGAACTCTAAGAACTGAACTGAGTGTGTTAGATAAGGAGGACACACAAAATGTTTAGCATGGGGTCCCCAGGACCTGGATTAAGGTCCAGTGCTAAAGGAACCGAACGACAAGATTGGGATTCCAACCATTGCACAGAGCACAATGGATTAGCAGTCCATCGCTTTAACCACTCGGCCACCCCGTCCCCTTGCTGACCGAGACAGGCCATGCTGCGGACCTTTTCAGCTGCTGCTACAGTGCATTCAGCAGGCTGTTTTGAGCACAGAGGGAACAGTGAATGAGCCGTCATTTACACACCTCTAATCTGTTCCGTGGAAACACGGTGCAGCAACCCGTGCCAGGAGACTGTTTGTGCGTCATGTTTAAAGCTTGCCGCCACCTTGTCGGTTCACATCCACGTAGGTGCACGTAAAGGTCACGACCGTCGCTGGCATTCTTTCGCAGAGGCAATATTGTAGCCTATGAGGTTTATCCGAGGCGCGATCATTGCTGGTTGAAAACTTTACCCGATACCCCGCCAGGATGACTTGAAATACAGTTAGCTTTAGCAATTTTTGCTAGTCTCTCTGGAGGCTTAGAGTTTTGTTGAGAAATATAGCTTTGTTTCGTTTAGGGTTTTTTTTCCTCGCCAAAAAGCAGTCTACTGATTAGAGAGCGCCAGAGGCAGAAGCCTTGTTGTTTTGTCAATATGTTCTCAAGACAGGTATCGTTAAACTGCAGCGCAATTACAGATCACCGTTACCCATCGTAAACAGGTTGGTCCTGTCTGGTCCGGTGGGCTCTCAGTGGCGCTAAAGCTTCCAATGCGTGTCGAGCACAATGTATTAGCCTTCCACCGCCTTAACCACTGGACCACCTCGTCATCTTGCTGGGTTTCTTTATTTAACACTCCTGATTCATGTGCATGTGGATGCATTCTTCGTCTTTTGTTTCAGCCGCCGAGGGCCTGTTTTCCACTGAGGCCCTGCGCCAAACTCCCTATGAGACACAATCGAACATTAGTAGTAACCTCCGATTACGGCCGAATGTGGATTCTGCTTGGACGACTGGGCACCGGTACATCCTTTGTAGCTTTAGCTTATTAGCCAAACGCTACACCAGTTTGCCATTTCCCATGAAATCATCCTTGATTTGCATAAGAAAGGTGCCCCAAATTGGTGGAAAAACACGACTCAACCATACGCTGTCCAAAGCATTGAACCGCCTTCACGCGGCAAAACAGAACATGTTGTTGGCCCGCACTGCTGGGTCAAACTGCGCTTCCCAAAAACAGATTGGGTCAAAACTGACAGAAGAAATCTCTAAGCCTGCTTTAAGCCCTACCCACGGGACGGGCTGACAGTCTCGCACAACGCGAGAGCATCAGTTTCGCCTGTGTAATTTGGGGGCAGATGAAAACTGCATCCGACTAAAATTACAAAATAAATTTTAGGACTCTAATGATGTTTCAGATGTAACTTTTCTCATCTCTGTTGTTAGGTTGTCACCATCTCTGAGACTCAAAGTGTCAGAAGTCGCATAAGCTGGTTTTGCAAAATGGAGGTCAAGACTATACTTTCAGGGATCATTTCTATAGTTTCTAACTAGGAAATGTGTTTCAAAAGTGTAGTGTCTCCCAAACTGCGATGATGAGCTTTGATACTCTTTTCTGAGCGTGAATCGGGTGTGGAGTAATGGTTTATTTCATATGCTCCACACCATTGATGAATGTTCTGTGTGGCATTTATGCAGCATAGAAGAGGAGAGTATGATCAGAGTGGTCTTTGAAAATTGTAAATATCAGATTAAAATTCTTGTGAGTAGTTGTGATTGATTGAACATCAGATATGATTCTGTTTGTGATTAATTGTTTAGCTCATAATTGGTGTATATCTGATGAAACTACTTTTTTTAATTATTATTATTATTATTTTTTTTACATTTTTGTTGGTGGGTGTCACTATCCTTGAGATTCAGAATGTCAGGATAAGATGTCAGCTGGTTCTATCAACTTAAAGTTGCCATAAAATGCATTGAGAGAATATTTTAATTTGTTCTTTGATATCTACATAGAAGGTATATGGCATAGGAAAGGGCAAACAATCTCCAGAAACGGTTTTACAAGACCATTTACAACCCTAGGATTTGTCCCTAGAATGAAATGCTCTGTTATTGCCTTTTTTGGAAGCTTCATGAATATTAATGAGCTCTGCTCCGATTGGCTGTTTCACAGAGCTGCTCATCTCTATAGCTGGCACATTGATAAAAATATATATTTAATTAGGAGCTCTAGCCGCTTTTAATATGTGGTTTGTTGAATCTGCCGTTTTAAATCGCAGACATTTTAGTCTCATTACTGTGATCCATGTGCTCTGTGTAAAGTTATAATGCAGAGGGAGCTCTTCTTACTACACAAGTTCAGCTGCTTCTCGGTGATACTCTGGATCTGTAAATCATTCGCCATCATCAGCGCAGTTATTTCTCCATCATTCACCATCATCAGCACAGTCATCTCTCTGTTTATGTGGTAAGTGATATCTTTTGTACTGCAATGTAACAGGCTAGTGCTTGCATTTAAGCTAACCGTGTCCCTTCATTGGCTTGCCTTGTTTTACTGATGTACTGACGTTACCGATGATTGGGCACTGCAAATGTTGGAGGCGTAACTATTAACGATCCCGGGACTGTTGCGTAACAGTCGGTGTTATGTTGGAATTGACATATAAATCTAGTGTTCTCAAAAGACCACCGAAAAATAGAAGATTTATCCTTATCCTTATATAGATTTATCCTTGATTTTCATAAGAAAGGTGCCCCAAATTGGTGGAAAATCACATCTCAACCATACGCTGTCCAAAGCATTGAAAACTGACAAGAAGAAACGGAAGAAAACTCTAAGCCTGCTCTAAGCCCTACCCACGGGACGGCTCGACAGTCTCGCACAACCCGAGAGCCTCCGTTCCGCCTGTGTCATTTGGGAGCCGATGAAAACTGCCTCCGACCCAGTGAAGGAAACCACAAGCAGCCCCGCGTGGCCAGCCGTGGATAGTTGGAACACGCTGACAGCCAATGAAATGCAAGCTTTGTTGCCGCTGTCCAAGGTTTTGAATTAAACCGACAACCAATCAGATTTTTTCACATTATTTGGGGTAAACGTCTGGACCGGGGTTCGAATCCCGCTCACTGCAGTTTTGCGCTCTGCTCAAATGTGAACTTAAAGCAAATGTAAACACAAAAAGACACCCTACAGCCTTCCAGTAAAAACGTTACATCATTATTTACATGAAACAATTATTTATATTTCTTTTATGTGTGGTTATTGGCCAAAGTAGCTACAGTATTGAATCAGCACCTTTGACAGCATCAGATTAAATAAAACATATATAAATCTTACTCAAAATTCAATATTTATTTGTCATGTTATGTTTATAAATGTTTTATTTGACATATGTTAATAAATATATTTTATATTATATATATTTATATGTAGAACATATTTATATATTCATATATTTTATTTTTGTATTTACTATATAAATACTGAACTTTATAAATGTTATTCAAAATTTAATATATATTTGTCATGTTATTCTGCCAAATTCCAAATGTACAAAATAAGGCAGCAACTTTATATTAAATTTTATATAATTTATACATAATTAAATTTTTATGTATTTGTATAATAAATATATATATAAAACTGTAAATCCTGTAAATTTGTTTTTAAAGTTCACATGTTTTTGTGGGTACAAACAAGTGTGATGTATTTTAGTTGCATTTCTACTTTATTAATTTTATTTGCTTGTTTTTGTAAATGTGTGTTTATTGGCCAGTTTAGCTCAGACAAAATTAAGCAGAAATAAATGTTATTTATGAATGTCAGGTTTTAATCTACAAACATCAAATTAACAAAAGATTTAAAAGTAAAAAAACAACATTTTAATTTATATGACATAAAAATAATATTGACATGAGTTGTGGATTAAAAGGTGCTGAACTAGTTATTCAAAATTTCACATGAGAGGTATGTTAAAATCTACATCAGTTCAGCCTGAAATGTGTATATATTTTTCTGTATAGAGTGTGGGATTACAAATTTAAGAATCTGTTTATGATAACGCTGACCCTAGATTCTTATATAGCATCACAGATAAATCTAAAGTTAAGTACATTGAATTTAGAGGTACAGATGATGACATTAGAAGAAGATCAAATCAGGCAGCCCAGGTGTCTGAGACATTAATCTTTTTGTTACAGCTATTCCTTTGTCTCTATGATAATGTTAAAGTATGGGCAATACTGTCAGACTGATTGGATTAGTACATATGCCTTTGAATGATACCTTTGTCTCAATGATAATGTGAAGGTATGGGCAATACTGTCAGACTGACTGAATTAGCACCTATGCCTTTGAATGACACTGTTATGATAATGAGATCAGGGCTGGGGAACTCTGGTAACGGGCTGATTCCTGTACTGCATTTGCATGCTTTGTTTAGATTGACTCCACCTCTATGTAATCCTCCCCCTGGAAAGGTATATAAACTGTAATGTATATGCCTTAGTAGACGAATTTTGATGACTGCAGCGAACGAACAGCTAGGATCTCAATAAAGAGAAACTTCTGCTTCAAGATATCCAAACGTCTCCTGGTCTCTGAGAAAAGTTCACAACAGTTTTGGTGCCGTGACCCGGATAGAGTTCCAGCTTCTTCACCTGAATCCAGATTGAAACAGCAAGCTCAACAGAAGATCTGCTTTCAAGATTGCATCTTTTGGAATCCAGAGCGAAACTTCCAGCTGAACAAAGATTTCCATGAATCTTCCTTTACAACCAAGGGTTGGTGAGTGCTACTCTATCCAAAAGAACCGCTAAAGACCAGTACATATAGTTATCCTCTGCGCCGTCAGAGAAGAGTTAACAGACAGCTGTAGGGTTTAGTTAACTAAGTTATCCTCTAAAGGTGTTCTTTTAGAGATGAAAAGTTACCCTCTGTTAATTCAGGGAAGTTTAGCATTACGTGCTAAAGTTGTTTATCCTCTGTTCACTCAGGGAAGATTAACATTACGTGTTAATATTTGTTATCCTCTGTTTATTCAGGGAAGGTTAACTACAGCTATTACAGTTTAGTTAACTAAGTTACCCTCTAAAGTTGTTCTTTTAGAGAAGAGTTGTTTATCCTCTGTTCACCCAGGGAAGTTTAGCATTACGTGCTAATATCTGTTATCCTCTGTTTTAAGCAGGGAAGTTTAGCATTAAAGTGCTAAAATTTGTTATCCTCTGTTTTGGCAGAGAAGTTTAGCATAAAGTGCTAGTAGTTTGTGTTGTCCTCTGTTAATTCAGGGAAGGTTAACAATAGTTGATCTGTGTTAACAAGCGTACCCTCTGTTGATCAAAGAAGTTTTAGTGTTGTGATTGTGTGGTAACAAAGAAACTTGAAAAATGGTTAGAAAGAATGCTAGGCTAATTCCAACAACAGAGAAAGGTGACTAGCTACGCCATTATGGACAGACGATGAGTTTAAATCATTGTTAGGAGAGCATATGGACTCAATAGTGACTGAGTCAGTAAAATTTGATTTGACAAAGAAATTTGGTATTGATCCAGATAAAGTTTGGTCAATTGAAGAATGCAAAAAGGTACTCGGAACATGTATCCGAAAGAAAAACCTAAAAGGCATTATCTGCTGCCACAGAGAATTTACACTATCATTAGCACAAGAACAAGCTCAGTGTATCACTAAGTTTAAAGAACAAAACCAACAGCTGCACACTAGATTGTCCCGTTTCACTAAAAAGGTGGGCTATAACCAGGCTTCAACCAAAAGTGATTCAAAAGACCAACAGTCAGATGAAAGCTATCCTGACTTACAGTCTTCATGTAGACCAGAAGACAGTGGCAATACTGTAACAATGGAGAAAGATGCAGTGAATTCAGTGAAGGTATGTGGTGCTAGGAGAAGATCTCAGGGAATTGAGAAAATTGAAGGTGTTTCTCCAAACTCTTCTGTTGTCCCAGTACAAACGGTTGCCAAAGCGCTAAGACCCAAAGACATAGAGAGATTGTCCCAGAGCTTACCTTCAGCCCGCACACATTTTTCAGAATTTAGAAGAACATTGAACAACAAAATGCGTCTTAATGACATGTCGTTAGCAGAAGTCACACAGCTGATGTCACAAATTCTAACTGAATCGGAATTCAACAGTTTTGAGTCTGCTGTTACTTCTGAACTGCAACATGCCAATAAAGGCGATTTGAGAGAAGGTGTTTTAAAAATTCTAAAGAATATCATAGGACCCAAAACAGACTGGTCCAGAATCACTAACTGTGTGCAAAAGAAGGATGAAACTGTAAGTGAGTACACTGAAAGGTTTTGTCAGTCAGCCGCAGCATACAGTGGAATAGCTGACACTCCAGAGAAGGTGCTAGATGATAAAGGACCACTAGCTCGTACATGGTTTGATGGCCTTTTAATTGAATATAGAAATGCACTGCCTTTCTTAGATCTCACATGGTCCAATAGAACCCTGCAAAGCAACTTGGACAGGTTAGCTATTTGGGAAAGAAACTCTGATGTTAAAGCCAGAGTAAAGATTGCAGCAGCTTCCTTTAAGTTGAAAACAGAGAACCGACAGGAAAGTAAATGTCCTAAGAGAGAGGGTAGTTGTCATTACTGCGGTAAACCTGGACACAGGATGAAAGAATGCAGGAAAAACAAAAAATACGTAAAAGAAATGAACAATGTAAATCAGCTTTTACACAGTCTGCTAGCAATGCTAAAACAGCACCTCCCCACTACACCAAACTCACTGGGCAGCTTGCTGAGGTGCTAACCGTTAAGGCTGTGAATTCTTAATTATCCCAGTAATCTACAACAAAGATGAAAGACTCTTTGTTAACAGAACAAAGGGAAGTTGAATATCACTCCCCCCAAACTTGGGGACACTTGGTTAACAACACTCACAGCCATACCAGAATATTTTATTCAGTAACCCATCCTCTGTTATGATGTCTACCAGGACTGATGTTTAATTAGAGGACTGAAATGTAGTGATTGCATTGTTTTGGAAATACATGTATTTTTGTTCTGCATTAGGAACTTATGTCTCACACTATACAGTGTGCACAACACTTAAAGGGACAGATTAGGACACACAAACCAGTGAGGAGCCCAGGAAAGAACCGAAGTGCAACAGGCCTCGGGGGCCAATCCTGCGGTGAACATTTCCTCATAGGTTTTTCCCCATTAGTACTTTCAATCCCCACCTCACTGGTCTATTAGGTGTCAAATTAAGATAAGGTTAAGAAAAAAAAAAACACTATACGATCACTAGAATTTTAATGTAATAAATAAAACCACTATACGATCAACAGAAGTCTAAAAATGTCTATGCATGAATACTGCTGGTCTACTGTTTCTTTGTTTTCTTGTGTTTCAGGTGTGTATGCCAAGTCATCTTCATAAGAGAAACCCTGGTGTGAAGCATCACTTCAGACATCCATGAACAAGCTTCATGAGGACAAAGAGTCATCTGAGTGAATCTACGTGGGAAACGGACTACAGAAAACAGACAGCTTCACAGCTATTCAGGCGCCATAGACTTCAAGACTTCCACTCTTACGCTACATGATTTTCTGTGACATCATGTAGTTTGTACGACATTTCACCATCCCTTGTCGTATGTGTCAACAGTTATGGTTCTGAAAAGAACTATTACACCTACGTAAATCTAGGACAAGACACAGAATAAGTTGTATGTGCCTGTAACTTTTTCAAGTTACATGACTGCAAGATGGGGCTTATGTTAACCAACGTAGGCTATAGAATGGACTTATGAAAGTTTCAGAGAATCACATGAGAGAACTTCAGTCATCCATCAACATGATCAAGATTGCCATTCTAGTCAACAGAATCCAACAAGACATTCTTGATCTTTCAGCAAAATTACACCAGATGACTGAAGATAGTTCTTCATGGTTTGGAAACTTGTTAGTGAAACCCTGGCTGTAGATCAAGGAAATAGCAGTTCTGCTATTGATTATCCTACTGGTGTACTATCTATGCGTCCACAGTATCAAGTGTTTCATTCAGCAAATGACCCACGACCATCACAAGGAAATTACTGGTCCAACCAGAAAAGACTATTACCCGTAAGAACTTAACGGGCCCTAGCTGCATGTTGGTTTCTGTGTCAACATGCCGTTACAAACAATCACCACAGAGCAAGTACTATGTGCCTGTAACAATCAAAGGTTACAAGAACAAACTTTTAAATGTTTAAATTTGTATTATGTGAGAGTTATTAGAACTCTCAAAGAGGGGATTGTAGGATTACAAATTTATAAAAGGTTAAACATAGATTCCAATATAACTGCCTAAACAGAAAAGTAATGCATATTGTGATTTCTAAGAGCAGACAAACCAGACCCTGAGACAGGAACCTTATGTCTTTAAGCAGTTCCTGAACATCTGGCAGGTTTCTCTTATTAAGTGTGAAATCTAAGCTCAAAGTACAACTGTGTCCTTTTGTTTATTCCCTTTGCATTTGAATGCTAAATAGATCAAAGCCGGGAAAATCCTACTAGGCTGACTATCTGTACTGCATTTGCATGCTTTGTTTAGATTGACTCCACCTCTATGTTTTCCTCTCCCCCTGGAAAGGTATATAAACTGTAATGTATATGTCACGGTGAGAAGGAAGGGTCTGGGTCCAGGTGCAGGGAAAGGGTTTTTAATTAAACAATAAACAAACAAAACCAAAAAGCCAACACGGCACAGAACTAAACTCGAACACAAAATAACAAAATCAAGAACAAGATCTAAAGGCCAGGGAATCAAGAACACAAACGAACATCAAAAACACAAGCCAATGCAGACATGAAGCAGGAGTGAGAAATGAGAGTTCTTATACAAAAGTCCAAATGGTGAACAGCTGTGAGTGAATCAGTGTTAATGACAAAACAGACGTGAAGAATCAGGAGTGCAGTGCAAACAGCGACCTCAGGTGGCTGAGGGAAACCCCACAGCCCCGAACATGACAGTATATGCCTTAGTAGACGAATTTTGATGACTGCAGCGAACGAACAGCTAGGATCTCAATAAAGAGAAACTTCTGCTTCAAAGATATCCAAACGTCTCCTGGTCTCTGAGAAAAGTTCACAACAATAAAATACCTGCTTTACTAGAAACTCAATCTCTAGAAGTGCATTCATTAAAAAGTATAATTGTGTTATATTAGTGTCATGATTTTAGTGAAGTTACAAGTTTTGAAACCAAAATACCAGCAATATCCAGTTAGACCTGTAGTAAACTCAGAAGAGAAGATCAGGAGACTCTTGATAGAGATGTTACTGTGTGTCACTGCAGTCATCCAGACTGACTAAACACTAGTCACTGTAGTTTTATACAGATTTCAGGATCGTCATTAGAAGATAAAATATGCAAAGGATGTAAGCAGTTACAGGAATCTGCCTCTAATCCAATCAGCAGAACTATAGACTCATTATCACAGAGATCAGGGAAAGACTCACCTTCAGCCTCTGCATTCATATTTAACTCAGATATTGATCAGAAACAAAGACACCAATTAAAGAAATGAGGCAGAAACATCAACAGCCAATAAAGACAAAAGATGACACTTCATTTCACATTCATTTTCACACACTCCTAAAGCTAAATATATTCATTTAAAACAAACTGATCACATCCCTTGAATACTGTGTTTAAGCTTGTGATCTGAGAGCTTTGTCTTCATCTGTAAGAACAGCCTCCTGAAATCTGAATAAAACTCCAGTGATTGAGTGCTTTAGTCATAAACGAAGGAGCGCGCTCAGTATTTTTCTGCAGCAGAGCAAGAACTCTTGATTGAGGGACTTCAGGAGTTTCAGAGTTTATTTAAAACGCAAGGGAAAACTGCAAAGGCTGGAAAAGCAAGGAGAGAGGGCTGGCAAAAAGTAGTGAACAAATTAAATGCGTTAATGCTGCCCATGTTACATGTTTTTTCCTTGATATGTTATTTTATTTATTTTTTATACATTACCGTTCAAAAGTTTGGGGTCAGTAAGACTTGTAATAGTCTTTAAAGAAGTCTCTTATACTCATCAAGGCTGCATTTATTTGATTAAAAATACAGAAAAAACAGTAATATTGCAAAATGTTTTTACAATATAAAATATTGTTTTTTTTTTTTTTTATTTTAACATACTTTAAAATAGAATTTATTCCTGTGATGAAAAGCTGAATTTTTATCAGCTGTTACTTCAGTCTTAAGTGTCACATGATCCTTCAGAAATCATTCTAATATGCTGATTTATTATTAGAATGATCAATGTTGGATAATATCAACAGTTGTGCTGCCAAATATTTTTTGGAACCTGTGATTCTTTCATGAATAACAAGTTTAAAAAGTACAGTGTTTATTCAATATATATATATATATAACAATGTAAATTATTTATTATTAACTTTTAATACATTTTTAATTATTAACTTAATACATGCTTGGTGAATAAAAGTATTAATTTCTTTAAAAAAAAAAATGTACTGACCTCAAACTTTTGAACGGTAGTGTATTATATATACACTTTCTTGCAAGATACTTTTCTTTTTCCACGTGAGTCAGTCCGCGTCAGTCATGCTCTTTAACCAATCAGATGTGACCTCGCCATTTCAACCAATCATAACCCGCCAGGAGCGCAGCCTAAATCCTGTTTACATGAAATAAACATGCTTCCGAGCAGGTTTAAGTTTGCGCACCTGTTGCTATGACAGCAAGTCCAGGATGAGCTTCGAAGAACCAAACAATCCAAGATCATGCCAAATCGTCAACAATCAAATCCAGCTAACTGAGTTAGCGAGGTACGAAGAACGGACCCCTGGGGTCCGTTCTTCGTACCTCGCTTACTACATCCAGGATCAAATGACACATCCAAGATCAAATCATCACGCTAACTATGAGCTCGCTATTCCGGTTCTCCGAACGCACCTGTTGTTGATGATTAGTATAGCTGGATGAAGTTATTTGAGATCACTGGGTGGCTTAAAAGGGGCTACGTATCGATAGTAGAAACATTGATCAGCAACTCTTTGATTGGTCGGCGAACATGACGAAGGAGCACGCTCAGTATTTTTCTGCAGCAGAGCAAGAACTCTTGATTGAGGGTTTTCAGGAGTTTCAGAGTTTAATTAAAACGCAAGGGAAAACTGCAAAGGCTGGAAAAGCAAGGAGAGAGGGCTGGCAAAAAGTAGTGAACAAATTAAACGCGTTAATGCTGCCCATGTTACATGTTTTTTCCTTGATATGTTATTTTATTTATATTTTTATTTTTTTATACACTACCGTTCAAAAGTTTGGGGTCAGTAAGACTTGTAATAGTCTTTAAAGAAGTCTCTTATGCTCATCAAGACTGCATTTATTTGATTAAAAATACAGAAAAAACAGTAATATTGCAAATTGTTTTTACAAAATAAAATAATGTTTTTGTTTTTTTTTAATATATTTTAACATACTTTGAAATAGAATTTATTCCTGTGATGAAAAGCTGAATTTTTATCAGCTGTTACGTGTTAAGTGTCACACGATCCTCCAGGAATCATTCTAATATGCTGATTTATTATTAGAATGATCAGTGTTGGATAATATCAACAGTTGTGCTGCCAAATATTTTTTGGAGCCTGTCATATATATACACTTTCTTGCAAGATACTTTTCTTTTTCCACGTGAGTCAGTCCGCGTCAGTCGTGCTCTTTAACCAATCAGATGTGACCTCGCCATTTCAACCAATCATAACCCGCCAGGAGCGCAGCCTAAATCCTGTTTACATGAAATAAACCTGCTCCAGAGCAGGTTTAAGCTTGCAGAGCTGTTGCTATGACAGCAAGTCCAGGATGAGCTTCGAAGAACCAAACAATGATGACAATGATTCGATTCAGCGGCACGCGGTCTACAAACGACAACAACAAACACAAACGAGTGAAACACAACCGAGAATGATTTCATTCAAGTGTAATATATTAGATGTGATAAACAAATAATTGAATACCAAATATAAATCAAAATAGCCTAAAATTATAATCTAATGAACCTTTGGTGTTATTTGTATATATTTTATACTTTTTATATATAAGTCTATTAACTCTCTGACTGTCTTACCAGTGCACTGACTACTGAACTAGGAGCTGAATGACAAGCAGATAGAGATCTAGTTTGCATAGATTTTTCTTTCTATTAATTATTCTCATCTTAAACAGGACAGTGTACAAACACAGAAAAACTCCTGGAGAAACAACAGAGATCCATGTGACACACTATTATAAAGATGGCGTTTATTAAAGAAGAGAGTGAAGACATGAAGGTTGAAGAAACATTCATCAAACAT
Organism: Garra rufa; assembly: GCF_049309525.1. NCBI lineage: Eukaryota > Metazoa > Chordata > Actinopteri > Cypriniformes > Cyprinidae > Garra > Garra rufa. The sequence goes on from NC_133361.1 coordinate 97,032,915, forward strand.
GAAGATACTGAGGAACAAAGAAAGATGTCGTTTATTAAAGAAGAGAATGAAGACATTAAGATTTTAGAAACATTCAGAGTCAAACATGAAGATACTGAGGAACAAACAGGTTGGTTTTCAATATCAAAGCTGGACTCACTCATTTGATCCGTATTAAAAGCTCTATAGAAAAAAAAACATATTTTGTGTAACATTAAACACAGTATCTACTTTTGATTAG
>NC_133361.1:97033634-97081284 GCF_049309525.1 Garra rufa
AGGCAAAAAGTGAATGACGCTCACAGAGGAGCGTGAAACAAGACATAACAAAAACAAACATCAAAGAAATGTTTTGTTTTTTATACTATCTGTCTGACTTTTTTTTTTTTTTTTTACATTTGTCTTTCTGTAATTTACACTTAATTCTAAATACTGTGATTTAACTTTTTTAAGTGTGTTTGGTTAGGGTTAGAGCTGAAATTAGTAAAACACTTGGACTGGAGTTGAAGAGCAAATGTTATTTTGTGTCTGTACAGGTGCTTTTGAATAGCTGGCTATGTGGGTCAAAATGACCCACAAACATTACGAACGTATAGACTTGTCTGTATGTACATTTAACAACACATTAGCGTGTTGAAACTTTGCATGCATGTTCATGACCCCAAATGAGAAAAACCCACAAAATATCAAGAAAAACAACATAGTTTTAATAGCATTTCAGATAGATTGCAAAAATAAATGAGAGCTCATTTTTACCATCTGTAGCTGACAAAATATTTTTTCTGTATTGAAATAAGTGGGGGAAATCCCTTTTTTTGGCTTCCTAGGCTAGTAAAAAACTAAAATAACAAAATATAACCAAGAAATGTTACTATTTTGGGTCTGTAGAGTTGCCTTAGAGCATTAAAATAGGTGGGTCAAATTGACCCGGGAACAGTACGAACGTAACAATTTTTTTTTTAGACATGCCAAAACACATCGGCATGTTGAAACTTTGCATGCATGTTCATGACCCTAAATGCGAAAAACACACAAAATATCAAGAAAAACAACATAGTTTTAATGGTATTTCAGACAGATTGCAAAAATAAATGAGACCTAATTTTTACCATCTGTGGCTGACAAAATATTTTTCTGTATTGAAATAAGTGGGGGAAATCTCCTTGTTTTGGCTTCCTAGGCTAGTAAAAAACTAAAATAACAAAATATAACCAATAAATACTACTTTTTTGGGTCTGTAGAGTTGCGCTAGAACATTAAAATAGGTGGGTCAAATTGACCCGGGAACAGTACGAACGTAACAAAAATTTTTTTAGACATGCCAAAACACATCGGCATGTTGAAACTTTGCATGCATGTTCATGACCCTAAATAAGAAAAACACACAAAATATCAAGAAAAACAAGATAGTTTTAATCGTATTTTAGATAAGTTGCAAATATAAATGATAGCTCATTTTTACCATTTGTAGCTGACAAAATATATTTCTGCATTGAAATAAGTGGGAAAATCAGATTTTTTGGCTTCATAGGCTAGTAAAAAACTAAAATAACAAAATATAACCAAGAAATTGTACAATTTTGGGTCGGTAGAGTTGCCCTAGAACATTAAAATAGGTGGGTCAAATTGACCCGGGAACAGTACGAACGTAACATTTTTTTTTTTTAGACATGCCAAAACACATCATTGTGTTGAAACTTTGCATGCATGTTCATGACACTAAATGAGGAAAAGTCACCTAAATTTAAAAAGAAAAACCTAGGTTAACTAGTATATCTGACAACTCAAAAATCAAAACGGGTCAAATTGACCCGGAACAGTACATGAGGGTTAAACTGTTGTTAACTTATATTTTTTTATTTGACCTCAGACCTGATGACTCTGAAAGAGGAGAGTCAAGAACTCAATGAAACAGAAGAGAAAGATCAAAATGAGAAACATGATTTCAAAACTGAAGAAAAATCAATTAGTTGCTCACAGAATAAAAAAACATCCTCACCAGAAATAAATAAAAAAACACACACTACAGACCTTAATTCTAACATGAGAATTCAGACTGGAGAGAGACCTTACAGCTGCCAACACTGTGGGAAGAGTTTCTCACGAAATGGAGATCTAAAGACTCACATGAAAATTCACATTGAAAAGAAGCCGATCATATGCCCTCAGTGTGGAAAGAGTTTTACAAAGGAAAAATACCTTCATGTCCACATAATTCACACTGGAGAGAAGCCTTTCATCTGTAAACTGTGTGGGAAGAGTTTTACACAGAAACAATACCTTACTGTCCACATGAAAATTCACACTGGCGAGAAACCTTTCATCTGCAAACTGTGTGGGAAGAGTTTTACACAGAAACAATACCTTACTGTCCACATGAAAATTCACACTGGCGAGAAACCTTTCATCTGTAAACTGTGTGGGAAGAGTTTTACACAGAAACAATACCTTACTGTCCACATGAAAATTCACACTGGCGAAAAACCTTTCATCTGCAAACAGTGTGGGAAGAGTTTCTCACGAAATGGAGATCTTAAGACTCACATGAAAATTCACTCCGAAAAGAAGCCGTTCATATGTCCTGAGTGTGGAAAGTGTTTTACACTGAAAGGTACGCTTGATAACCACATGAAAATTCACACTGGAGAGAAACCTTTCAACTGCCCTCAGTGTGGAAAGAGTTTCAAGTATAAAACAAGTCTTGATGTTCACTTGAGCATTCACACTGGAGAGAAACCTTACACCTGTGAACAGTGTGGAAAGAGTTTCACGCATAAAGTAAACCTTAAGGTTCACATGACAGTTCACACTGGAGAGAAACCATACAAGTGTGTTCAGTGTGAGAAGAGTTTCACATGTCAAAGCAGCCTGATACGTCATTTGAGAACTCATTCTGGAAAGAAACTGCAAAAGTCAAAGTACTAAAACATTGTTTTTCATCACACTTAAAGAACAATCATAAAAATGTAAGACTTTATCTGTGTTCTTTGTTCAAGAGTGTATTGAGAAAAAAGCTGTGTGGAATCAAGGCTGTTCACACCGGAGCTGAATGTGGGCTACATCTGATCACCTTCATGAATCCTTCATCTCTTTTTGTTTCTACGTAAGGTTTTTTTGTTTTGTTTTTTACTTCTGTGGCCATACCCAACCATTCGCTTTACTGTAGTTTCAAATATTGAGTGATTACAGTATGAGATTCCCTCAAATTGTGACTATGTAGAGTATGTCACTCAATTCAATGTGTTGATTTCTCTAAATCAGAATATTAGTCAAACTTTCACCTTGCTGGGAAAAGCAACAATATAACTAAAGATTATAAATGAATTGACATCAACTGAACAAAATGATTTGTTCCCATGGATTTTAAATGTATCTAAGCTTATTGTTTAGTCAATTTAATGTTGTAATATCTGTTTATGGACTTCATCAGGAGAAGCATGAAAATATTATTCTAGTTTGTGCAGGTCTTTTATCTACACAGTTCATTCTTTGTTTTGCTTCCAGTAGCCTAAATGTACAGTAGATATACGTACTGTTTCCTTTATAATTCATTTGCTACAATAAACAATCCAACGCAGTTGGCCTTAATTCATTTTCTTGTTATTTATACATTAAAGAAAGTATTTTTAAAAAATGTATTAAATAGTTGTATTCAGCAGTACCACATTTTCATACCTCTCTATTAATGCACGAATAGCTTCTCATCAACCTATTATATCTATTTTCTGTTGCCAAGCTACATTTTACAACTCATCACTTTTAGCACATACTTTAAACACTTCTCATTCATTCTCATTTGCAAAGCATTTTTTCTGTTGCCAGATTACAGTTGAGTCATACACTGTTCACACAGTGTGTAAAACTTTTTACTCTTTGCACTTTCAGCCACTACAATCTCAGTCAGAACCTATCAGCTCTTGTCTTGATTTCATCGTGTGGTCCACTTCTTTTTATACAGCTTATAGCCTTATTTCACTTTTACCTTCATAGTGTCACGACCGCATGCAACACACAGAGATTAGAATTAAATTAAAATTCAATAAAACCAGCTAAGGCCAGGCTGGGAAAGTGGCCAAAACCCCTCTAAAACCAGCCTGCCTTCCAGCTATGACCAGCTAAAACCAGGCTGGTTGACCAGCTAAAACCAGCCAACCAGCCTAGGCTGGTTTTAGCTGTTTTTTTCACCAGGGAGGTAAGCAGGGGAACATATCCAATACAATATAAAGACATTTAAGACCGGACAAAAAGGAATGGACAAGCAGGAACTTAAATACACAAGATAATTAAACTCAGGTGCAGCAGGGAATAATTAACTAAACAAGGAAGGGAACATGACCAAATAAGGAAACTGGAACCAAACAGAAACAAATACAGGTGTAGGATTTCAGCGCGAATCAGACAATTTAAGAGAGTCTATTAGAAGTTAGAACACTTCTACAGACGTACATTCCACAAGAGGCCCGTCATAAATCTGACGTTTCATAGCCTGGCGCCAGAACGCCAGCCTGAAGCAGACCTAACTAACCAAGAACTCGCAAAATTAACACAAAGACACTTCTTCATAATCAAATCCTTCGAATAAGGAGATTGTCAAATTTGGAGCAAGTAACCAAGATTAATGGTCAAAGAGATGCACATTTTGAACATCACATGATTAAAGTCATTAGCAATATGGTTGGTTTTCCCCCACACACAGGACACAACGGAAATTCCTTCCCTAAACTTTTGACCTCCCAGCTTAGAGAACAGACCCTCACAGAAGGGCACAGAAAACTGTCTATTGATGTACATATGCGCCTAAAATGTGCTAAAGAACTAAGGAGCAACTCCTCATTTCTATGTATAACTTCCTATCATATATGTAACCCACACATTTGTCTATTATGTTTTAATCACTCATTGTGTATGTCCCTTTTGATAACTATTGAATAGTTTAATGGTTTATATTGATGTTTGATATGCACGGTCTGGAAATCGCATTCTCAAAATGTTCCTGTAATTCAATTCTTTGCGAAATGTATTATTGTCTTGTTATAGAAATCATGTCCAAATTTATCTCTGCAAAGAGCGGGAATTTGGGATCACGGGACTAATAAGATAACATGGTGATTTATGGTTTGGAAGGTGGAACCAGCAGCCCACCAATGTTCTAATTGGTCAAGACATCATTTTGGGAGGTGTCCAAAAGCTGAGTTTAAATACCAAGGACACCCTCAAATCTCTCTCTTATCTCTTCACTATAAGCTCTCTTACGTCTCTCACGCCGCGTCTTGACGCTGACTGGCCTGTGTGCCAGACGCTCCTCTAAAGGAAACATGAGGAGACCATTCCACTGCTGTCTTTTACTTTAATACTTTTATTTCTTTCCGTTGAGAGTTTCGTGTCTAGTTAAGTTTGTGCAAGCCGCGACCGACTTAAACGTCTTCGCGGACCTGAACTTTAACAGCGCACGCACAACTCTCGTATCCAGCCAACGCCCAAGAAGACATCACATTGACCGACCACCAACCAATCAGCAACCTCGGGAAAACCCTTTCTGGAACGAGCGACGAAAGGAAGTCCCTTCACAGACAAAGGCAACGCAAGTAACTTCCAGGTTCTAACTGAACTGGTGCATTTGATAAAGTTTAATAACCTCTTTGAGAGACTCAATACGAAGGTTAATTAAGTGATTGATGGTTGTTCAGGTCTAAGCAAGTGCACATATTGCTATAACTTGGGACTTCATATTTTCATTCCTTTAAACTCATTCTTTCCTCATTTTCTCTTTCTGCAACCTGTGTGAATGCGTGTTTATGTTAGATTAGTTGGTATGTGTTAGGTTTATCTAATAAATTCATATTTTTATTAAGTATCTTGTGTTTCGTGCTTACAAATTAATGTCTTAAACTGCTGATTTTGCTACTGTGCTTATATATAGTGTTTTCACTATATTCTGGATAGTAATATCCATCGCAGAGTTTCTGTTACGGCTTGTGAATGAATCGCAGGTCGACTCTTGAACAGCCGTAAAACAGCGATTCTGTAGAAATTCCCTATTGAATCATATTCGATTTCCCTTTGAGCTAAATTATAAATTATATGTGTAATTAATCCCTTTTACAATCTTACACAGGTGAAAAACAAGGAAAAATCAGCCCGTCAACTTGACATAACTCCCCCCTCCCAGAAGGTCTGTAACATAATCAACCGGGGAGGGGGATTGGCCTCCAGGGTGAATCAAGGAGCTCAGAGAGACATGGCAGATCAGTGAACCTGGGGAGCCATGACAGATCAAAGTGCTGTCCGGGGGGCCATGGTGGATCAGGGAGCCTCGGGAGTCATGACGGATCAAGGTACTCGAGGGGCCATGACAGATCAGGGTGCTGTATAATTACATATATATATATATAAAATTCATATAATTATACACATTTATATACCATATCACTATAACCTCAACGCACTCTGAGATATGGATATAGGGAGCAGATGGCTTTGCATGCTTTTGAATTTCTCTCACAGTACTTTGAAGTCATACAAAATTCAATCTACTACTACTATGTAATATGTACACACCTATATGTACAGTCATGGCCAAAAGTTTTGAGAATTACATAAATATTGGAAATTGGAAAAGTTGCTGCTAAAGTTTTTATAATAGCAACTTGCATATACTCCAGAATGTTATGAAGAGTGATCAGATGAATTGCATAGTCCTTCTTTGCCATAAAAATTAACTTAATCCCGAAAAACTTTCCACTGCATTGTTAAGAAGGCTTCAGGGCGTCAAAGAAAGTCCAGCAAGCGCCAGAATCATCTCCTAAAGAAGATTCAGCTGCGGGATCGGAGTGCCACCAGTGCAGAGCTTGCTCAGGAATGGCAGCAGGGAGGTGTGAGCGCATCTGCACACACAGTGAGGCCAAGACTTTTGGAAGATGGCCTGGTGTCAAGAAGGGCAGCAAAAAAGCCACTTCTCTCCAAAAAAAAAAAATCAGGGACAGATTGATCTTCTGCAAAAAGTATGGCGAATGGACTGCTGAGGACTGGGGCAAAGCCATATTCTCCGATGAAGCCTCTTTCTGATTGTTTGGGGCATTTGGAAAAAGGCTTGACCGGAGAAGAAAAGGTGAGCGCTACCATCAGTCCTGTGTCATGCCAACAGTAAAGCATCCTGAGACCATTCATGTGTGGGGTTGCTTCTCATCCAAGGGAGTGGGCTCACTCACAATTTTGCCCAAAAACACAGCCATGAATAAAGAATGGTACCACAACACCCTCCAATAGCAACTTCTTCCAACAATCGAACAATGCATTTTCCAGCATGATGGAGCACCGTGCCATAAGGCAAAAGTGATAACTAAGTGGCTCGGGGACCAAAACGTTGACATCCCACTAATTCTGACAAACTCCAAGAAGTGATTTTGAATGAATGCGTTGCTATCAGTCAGGATTTGGCCCAGAAGTTGATTGAGAGCCTGCCCAGTCGAATTGCAGAGGTCCTGCAAAAGAAGGGCCAACACTGCAAATACTGACTCTTTGCAGAAATGTAATTGTCGATAAAAGCCTTTAAAACGTATGAAGTGCTTGTAAGTATATTTCAGTACATCACAGAAAAAACTGAAACAAAGATCTAAAAGCAGTTTAGCAGCAAACTTTGTGGAAACTAATATTTGTGTCATTCTCAAAACTTTTGGCCACGACTGTAAACACAAACTTACGTGCTTAGCACAATATTAGCACAATAGCTAACACCTTAGCTAACATGAGCCAATCGATATAAAATCTACAATGTATCGTACACAGATCTATGCACACTGATGGGGTGAAAAAAGATTATTACTTACAAGTCCAGCAGCAACAATGCCAAGTGACCATCAGTGTCGCATCTTGTAGCCTCCTTCAACTCTTGCCAACGAGTGAAAGCCAGTCCAATGTAGACTCTAGTTCGAGCACTTTCTGTATCATGCTCTCGTTTTCTTTTCTTCGCCTCCGACATACTCTTCCTTCTCTTTGCAGGCTCCGTCATGATTATAATTGTTCAAGCTACCTCCTGCTAGGTATCTTCCATTTATATGTACCTGCCGAGTATGCTCCACCCAGAGAGCCTTGCAGGATGCTACACCTACCGGCTTTTGTGAAGCCTGGTACAGCTACCCGACAAGTCAAGTCACAGCTGTTCCCTCCGAGCCAAGTCAAGTCACAGCTGTTACCTCCGAGCCAAGTCACAGCTGTTCCTGTCACGCCAAGTCAAGTTCCAGCTGTCCCAGCCACGCCAAGTCCAGTCACAGATGTCCCTGTCACGCCAATTCACAACTGTTCCTGTCACGCCAAGTCAAGTCCCAGCTGTCCCAGCCACTCCAAGTCCCAGCTGTCTCTGTCACGCCAAGTCAAGTCCCAGCTGTCCCAGCCACTCCAAGTCACAGCTGTCTCTGTCACGCCAAGGCACAGCTGTTCCTGTCACACCAAGTCAAGTTCCAGCTGTCCCAGCCACGCCAAGTCCAGTCACAAATGTCCCTGTCACGCCAAGTCACAGCTGTTCCTGTCATGCCATGTCCCAGCTGTTCCTGTCACGCCAAGTCAAGTCCCAGCCACTCCAAGTCCCAGCTGTCTCTGTCACGCCAAGTCACAGCTGTTCCTGTCACGCCAAGTCAAGTCCCAGCTGTCCCAGCCACTCCAAGTCACAGCTGTCTCTGTCACGCCAAGGCACAGCTGTTCCTGTCACGCCAAGTCACAGCTGTTCCTGTCACGCCAAGTCAAGTTCCAGCTGTCCTTGCCACGCCAAGTCCAGTCACAGATGTCCCTGTCACGCCAAGTCAAGTCCCAGCTGTCCCAGCCACTCCAAGTCCCAGCTGTTCCTGTCACGCCAAGTCAAGTCCCAGCTGTCCCAGCCACTCCAAGTCCCAGCTGTCTCTGTCACGCCAAGTCACAGCTGTTCCTGTCATGCCAAGTCAAGTCCCAGCTGTCCCAGCCACTCCAAGTCACATCTGTTCCTGTCACGCCAAGTAAAGTCCCAGCTGTCCCAGCCACGCCAAGTCAAGTCAGAGCTGTCCCAGCCACGCCAAGTCAAGTCAGAGCTGTCCCAACCACGCCAAGTCAAGTCACAGCTGTCCCTGTCACGCCAAGTCAAGTCACAGCTGTTCCTGTCACGCCAAGTCAAGACACGGTCATTCCCTCAGGGCCAAGTCACGTCTCGTCCGAGCGTCCAGAGCCAAGTCACGTCTCGCCCGAGCATCCAGAGCTAAGTCACGTCTCGCCCGAGCCACGCCATGTCCCGTCTGATCTGCCAGAGCCATGTCACGTTGTGATTGCCAGTATAATGGACACTCCTCTGATGTCAGCTCAGGTTGCAGGCTTCCTAAGCCACGCAGAACTTTCGCTTCCAATCCAAGCAAGTCACGCAAAGCCGATGCTCCCAAGCCAAGCAAGCCACACAGAGCCACCGCTCACAAACCAAGCAAGCCACGCCGAGCTGACGCTCCCAAGCCTCTAATCTTCCAGCCCGGTGGGCATCCCATTGCCTACTGCATTACCTGTGATTGCAATCGCAATTTTGAGTGTGTGAGCTGCACACTGCGTTCCAGAGGCCTCGTCTGTCCCTGAGTCTGCTCCAGAGGCCTCATCTGTCTCTCATCTAGAGGGGGTACCACTCGCAGATGAACTCACTGTCTGTTCAACCACTGTCCATGTTCCTACTCTACCTGCTCTGCCATAGCCTTCTGCTCTGCCTACAACACCAAGGCTCCCTGCTCTGCCTGCTCTGATGCTAAACTTGTGCTCAGGAGAGATGGACGTGGCTGTGTATCAAAGGTAAAAAATTATATAAATACTGTTCAGTTTCTCACAAAAAACGATCATTTTGTGTCTTAAGACATCAATGTATCGTCACGAGTTGCAGGGTGTAATTTGGATTTGTCTGTGCATGTTTTTGTTTACTTTTAAAGGTTTGGTGCCCATCTACTGCCATTATATGGCTGGCAGACTGCACTTGTTTTCGTTAAAAATCTTCGTTTGTGTTTTTCTGAGGAAACAAAGTCACCTACATCTTGGATGCCCTGGGGGAATGCAGATAAACATCAAATTTTCATTTTTGGGTGAACTATCCCTTTAAGATGGAGGGTTGATCGAAATGGAAGACGATGGCAACTATGGTATTGAGCAGTACATCTTGGTAAAATCAACCTTGCTTATGTTGTTAAATGCTGTTGGCTAAATGTGAAGTGAAAAGGAAATTCTTCAGTTTCATAACTTGGTAACCAATTGGCTACCAAAAAACAACAGTTTCAAATGCTGCTGAACATTTGCTTTAATGAACAATGTAATGTTTGTATTGACAATGTAAATAAATTTTTTCAACAGATTGTGTTCAAAACTTGCAATCATCCTTAATAACTGGTAACAATATGAATGCAAACACTGGGAAATATGGGTCTTACAGACTTTTTCTTTAACCTTAATATCTGTGGTTTTAAAATAAAAAAACACAAAAAATAGGTGTTGTACTATTTGAAAGTCAAAATGTTTTTCTTAAACATCTATGAGATGTTTTAACTGTAAGCATGCACTCAAGAAAAACAAAATGCATGTCTCACTTAATGTGTAAAATACAAAACCCAAATTTTGGGTGTGGTATCATCCTGAACTTCCAAATGGTTTTCTTAAAGGTCGAACACATCTATGAGACATTTTAAAGGAGAAGTCTGGTGTGATATTGACCTGAAGTGTGTTGAATCATGATACCGAGTGTGAACTTACCTTTCATAGCTCATCTCGGCTCGTCCCCTGCACTCCGAAATCTGGCATTAGTTAGCCAATGCTAACAACAGGTTGTTGATGAGGGTGAATCGGGCATCGGACTAGCTATGTAAATAAATCACTGTTTTACACCATTTACGAGGCACAGAGTAGCTCCACACTTCATTGGTAGACTTCCAAGGGCCCTGACATTTAAAACGACACATTGAGAACTTTTTATAAGTACTGGCAGTTTATTTAAAAGAAGATTTATACAGACAGTTCCTTTAGGAAATTTACCGTTCGCCACCATCTTGAATTTAGGAAACTACAACCTGATAAGTTGATAACCTGATAAGTTGATAACCTGATAAGTTCCTTCCTGCTCGTCACTCGACTTATCGTGACTAAATTCAAGATGGCGTCGAACGGTAAATTTCCTAAAGGAACTGTCTGTATAAATCTTCTTGTAAATAAAGTTCTCAGTGCAGGGGACCAGCCGAGATGAGCTATGAAAGGTAAGTTCACACTCAGTATCATGATCCATTACACTTTAGGTCAATATCACACCGGACATCTCCTTTAACTGTAAGCATGCTTAAGGGGGGAAAAAAACACATGTGTCTCATGGTAAACACAAAAATAAAATTTTGGGCATGCTTTCATCCTGAAATTCCAAATAGTTTTTAACCATTTTGATGAGATTGTACACAAACTACATGAAGTTGAAGAATATGTGGGGTCAAAAACATTAAGGCAAAACCAAAACTAGGGGAATTCCTGATAGCAAACAAGAAGTCCAAACAAGTTTTACCGCTGTTTATAGGATGGCATTTAAATGTTTTTCATGCTTGTTCAATAATAATACACACACACATACATATACATATTAATTATACACACACGATACATCATATATTAGCGATAATATCACAATAATTTTTATGTAAAATTTGAAAACAGTGAATATCGAATAATTCACATTCAAGCATACTTTCCCAATAATAATGCGGCGAACGTCCAATATTAGGTATTGCCCCACAAGAGACATGAGTGCGTTGCCAGATATCAAGAGTTCAAATTCCCCAAGTCAGAGCTTCACTGTTACATGGATACATTTTCTCAAATATCCAATTGTGTGTGCAAGGAGAGGTATACATACATATATACATATATGATGCAATCTGAGAGTTTCGTTGCATGTTACAGAGCTTGAAAATTTGTCTGTGACACCACATTACAGAAAAACCATGAAGCAAGAACACAGCCTAAGGTACTTCACTAATGGAGAAACCAAAATGTTTCACTTTAGCAAGATAATCTGTCTTTATCTATGTCAATATAAAGCCAAAGACCCTGATCAGCCAGTTCAACAAACCGAGTCATGAAACTGCACCTTGGCTTTTACAATAAATAAAAAAGGTATTTCATTATACAAAGCAATAGGCTATATGCACACAGAGGCGATGACGTCCTTCCGCTAAAAACTCGGCCAGCTAAGCCCCTTCCGCTGTCATACTGCTGAGGTGATTTGTGTACCCATTGAGAGCGATGTCTTCTAAAAAACCTTTTAAATTTCTTCAAACCAGCAGCACTACCGCTGAACACTGTTGTGTACCGCTATGCCAAGCTTCCAGTAAGTACAACAGTGTATTCAGTTTTCAAACTTTTCCATCAGATGCGGAAACTAGGTGAAAATGGCTTGTTGCTATACCCATACCGTATGTAGCATTAAAAAAAGAGGATGTTCGTGAGTCAAAGACAGAGACAGGGAGACAACAATTAGTCAAGGGAGCTGTTCCATCATTGTTCGAATGGAACGATTTCACTTTACCCACTTCAAGACCAGGGGTATGGGAGAGGAGCGACCGCCGCTGCCGGTGTTGGAGGATGACACAGCGGTTGACGATGATGAGGTGTGCATGGACCACGACTACGTTTCGGCTCCAGATCCCGCAGCTGTTGATTTAGTTTTAGATGAAAATCTCTCAGATCGGAGATCCGCAGGCTGAGGAAACAAGTTGAGAAGCTGACAATGAATCAGCACTTTGGCATTTACAGGTTTCCTTCCTCTGACAAGTAGATACGTTTTTTCACAAGGTAAGGTTTCTATGGCGTAGTTTTGCTTTCGTCAACGAAAATTATGACTAAATATCGTCGTCAACGAACCTTCATCACTTGACGAAAACGAGATGAAACGAAAATGCACAGACAAATTTAAATTACACCCTGCGGCTCGTGACGATACATTGATGTCCTAAGACACAAAACGATCGTTTTTTGTGAGAAACTGAACAGTATTATAATTTTTTACCTTTGATACACAGCCACATCCATCTGTCCTGAGCACGAGCTCATCATCAGGCTTGTGATATGTGAACGCGCTCTGGCGTAGAATACGCAAGCGCCGGAAGCGATCTGTCGCATGTACACGACACTCATTGTTTACATAGAGCACAGAGATTGTGGGTATAGGCTATTCAAAATGGTAATTACTTGCACTTATCCTGATTGTTCAAACCGATCTAAAGCTGATGAATGTGGCTGTGTATCAAAGGTGACGTGGGAAATTCATTGTTAAATTCTCTTACATAAAGAAAACAAGTTGTTCAGTGGCCTAAGTTAGTTATTAAGTAAGTTTCATTTTTGGGTGATGTATTTCTATAAACTGCATTTGTGCTATACAAAAAGTTGTAATATTATAATCACAGACAACAAATATGTACTTACCCAACCATCAATATCCGAAGTCATTCTAGGCCAGTAGTACCTTTTAGAAATGGCATCTCTTGTTTTTATTTGTCCACAGTGAGCACCAAATTTACTCAAGTGGAATTCCTAGTTGATGAATTCCTTCATCAGTTGTTTTATGTAGTGCAGCACTCCATCTGATTATAATTGTAAAATGCTCACTGTGTGTGAGCTTCATCAAAAGAAACAAATGTAATTAGAAACTTACTTTGAATAATGTAGTTAGCTGTCCTTTTAATTACAAATTTTGCAGATTTTGTTGCTGCAGGTGGATACTGGTTTTTAGAAATGTAATCCACAATTTCTTTGTAAATAGTAGGATCCATTTTCAAATAATCCTCAATATACAGAATGGTTACTATCGTTCACAAAACACTTTTTTAGGAGTACACCAAACAATCATTAAATTCATCACTTAGGACACACTTTTAAAAGCTGGAATGGGTGTTGAAAGTGCCCTTTTATTGGTTTGGCTGGGTATTGCCAACCTGTCTTGCATGGGCTGCTAACGGGCCTGAATGAGCTGCTGAATTGAATCAGATGTGCTAGACAAAGCCCTCTGTAGGACAGAGGCTCATTCTTCATACGTTGCTTAAAACATCCGAGATGAAATGAGACATCCAAGATGATATCCTCGTGCTGATGATGATCCGGCTAATTGGGTTCTTCGAACACACCTGTTGTTGATGATTAGTATGGCTGGATTGAGTTATCTGAGATAATTGCGCGTTCATGCGTTGGTTTGAAAGGCGATATGTATCGATAGTAGAAACACTGATCACAACCCCTTCGATTGGTTGGCGAAATGGCAAAAGAGCGAGCTCAAAGTTTTCTCAAGCAGAGCAAGAGCTTTTATTAGAGGGTTATGGAGAATTTCAAACTTTAATACAGACACCGGGAAACACAACAAATGCTGCAAAAGCCAGGAGAGAGGGCTGGCAAATTAAATGTGTTAGTGCTGCCCATGTTACATGTTTTTTCCTTGATATGTTATTTTATTTATATTTTTATTTTTATATACACTACCGTTTAAAAGTTTGGGGTCAGTAAGACTTGTTATAGTCTTTAAAGAAGTCTCTTATGCTCATCAAGGCTGCATTTATTTGATTTTAAAATACAGGGAAAAAAATGTTTTTACAATAATTCAATTCAATTCAAGTTTATTTGTATAGCGCTTTTCACAATACAAATCGTTGCAAAGCAGCTGTACAAAAGTTTAGGCTTCTACAATATATTTAGTAGCTTATTAGTGGTGAATACTGTATGTTAAGTCGATGTACATATGATATAAATGTTAAAATCAGTAACTGTGTAATCAAACAGATGATGAACACTAATTGCAATGATTATGTGCTGTGATTAAACTTGTAGGAAAATTATGTAGTGCTGTATGTTGTTTCAAGGCTGGCATCATCTGCGGTCCTCTGAGGGGTTGGCATCATCTCTTCTTCTGAATCCAGACTGAATCTTGTGTAAATCCTAGTTACCACGGGATGGAAATCCCTTGGCAGAGACAGAGAAACAAATAGAGAAATAATTAGCGTAGATGCTGTTCCAACTTCCAACCAAACAAAAATGGTGTGTTTAGCCCAAGCTGAAGAATATTAATGTGCATTTGATCAGATGTAACTGAATTACAACGTTATGAGATACATTATGTGAATGCTTGGCTAAAGAGATGAGTCTTTAATCTAGATTTAAACATAGAGAGTGTGTCTGAACCCCGAACGTTATCAGGAAGGCTCTTCCAGAGTTTGGGAGCCAAATGAGAAAAGGCTCTCCCTCCTTTAGTGGACTTTGCTATCCTAGGTACTACTAAAAGTCCAGAGTTTTGCGACCTTAGGGAGCGTGAGGGATTGTAGCGTAGTAGGAGACTAGTTATGTATGCAGGAACTAAACCATTAAGGGCCTTATACAGATCTGGCCATTAAAAATGCGTCTATTTTCACGCGGCAGCCTGCAATTCAGCACGCGTTGCCACGCGTCGGCCTGCAGGGGCTTTTTTAGATTTTTTTAAAACGTTGTTGCGCTTCATATAATATCCACCAGGAACAACATTCTGTGGCCAAACCCTGCATAAAGAGGGCTATTTGGACTGTATTTGTTATGTCTGTTGTTTCAATATCTGGCGCCATAATCGGTAATTCATTCTATATGTAACGGCAAAGTATTTATAAATTCGTTTCCTTTTTATTAAGTTAATTTAGAAAAAAAAAAAAAATTGGGAGCATTTTTGTTCGTTAAAGGTAAGCTTTTTGTTTCTTAAAGACCAAGCGGCAAACAGTGAGTTGACCTACTCTATGTTTCAATTTGCCTAAAATAAAATAATAATAAATAAATAATAATAGATATAAATATGCGCTATTAGGTGCATATCCAATCGTTTGTGCGAGAGTGCAAAACACATTTTTAGGACAAGCTCGATCAGTTACATTTTTTTCAGTGGAAAATATTTAACCGTTATTTTTTGTCAGACATGATATAAAATATGTAGAAAGACTAAAATTACTACTTAACGAAAAAAAACAAATAGAAAACAAAAACTGTTTTATTATGTAGCTAGTCCGTAGAGATGCAGTTCTCTCTAAAGGCGCGCGTCCAACGAGGATATGAGGAGGACTGTAAACTGCATCATCACTGACTCAGAAAACAGTAGTTTCTAAATAAATAATTAAAATATCTCCTTACTATTAGACAGTCATGGTATTTACTTTTGCCAGTGTTTTGTGGTAAGCTTTAAACACGGAACCCTTCCAAGCTGTGCTGAACGTGCGCTCAATGCTGCTGACAGGACCGTCCGAGCCACTCTTGAAAGTCATGGTAGCCTGGTCTCGTGTTTCCCCCAGTGCTGCAATTTTTTTTTAATCACCACTGAATGTCTAAAATATAATTTTAGCCCGCATTTGATTTTTGACGGACTAAAATGCAGGGCTATAATACGTCTTAAAAGTGGAACATGAAAATATAATGGATGTACTGCAAAAAAAGTTTTATACTCGACATTGTTTCCAAATGGTTAAATGTGAGATTCTGGAAATGAGCATTAAATTTAGCGTGAACGGTCGGGTCGGGAAGAAAATTATTCTAAGTGGGTATATATAGGCTATATATTCTAAGGGTATATCTAAGGGCTAGAAAAGCACTTTGTTACAGCCAGACTATTCAGATACTTCAACATCAAATAAAAAGTTATTCATAAGCAGGAGCAGTTTCATTATTGTTTTCTTTTCTTTTTTCCTGATAAACTTTTATTAGACTGCATTGGAAATAGAAATGTTAAGTTAGTTTTTTTGGTAACACTTTACAATAAGGTTCATTAGTTAACATTAGTTAACCACATTAGTTAACATGAACTAATAATGAACTGCACTTATACAGCATTTATTAATCTTTGTTAATGTTAATTTCAACATTTACTAATACGTTATTAAAATCTTGTTAACATTAGTTAATGCAGTGTGAACTAACATGAACAAACAATGAACAACTGTATTTCCATTAACTAACGTTAATGAAGATTAGTAAATACAGTAACTAATGTATTGGTCATGGTTAGTTTATGTTAGTTAATACATTAACTAATGTTTAACTAATGAACCTTATTGTAAAGTGTTACCGTTTTTTTTTCCCCAACCGACGTCGTTAAGTTATTATTAACCGACAAGATTGTGTTAAATACATTTAAATTTGAACTGATTGGTGGCTGTGACACATTAAAAACAGCTAAATTCGTTTTCGGGGATTAATTTCACACAAGCAAAAAGCAGCATAAACATCAGAACATCATGCGTAGAGCTTTTGCACAGAGAAAAACCTAAGCTGTATATAGAAGAAATAAATATGCCCATATGTGAAATATATTTTTCTGAATGAATAATAAATTAACAAAACAAAAGAGAAAAAAATAACAAGTACAAAATTACAAAATACATTATAAATTTCAACATTTTAAACCAACAGCAAATGAAGATTTGAGAGGTAGCTCGTCTTTTTCATACCATTTATACAATTTAAGATACACTTTATTTGATTGATTTGTGTAAGAGGAGAAATATAAACTATAGTTTGGAGTGTTCATTTATTTTAAGTATTAGTAGTAGTAGTAGTAGTATTTTCTTTAGATTTCTTTTTGCATTTTTTGTGCTGTACATTATGATGGCGCGCTGCCCATGCAGTTTATTTATTTATTTATTTTTTCTTAAAAAAAATTTAAAGGAAAGGAAACCATTTAGATTTGGCCTTATGTCCATGTAAGTACTATAGCCTACCCTATAGACAAATGTAGACAAATAAACAGAAGGCTCATTTTTCAAAACAATAAAGCTTTTATTATATGACAGACAACCAATACAAAATTATCACAAGTGCTAAGGACTAAGATATCAGGATTAAATGATATCTGTTTAAAAAACTGTTTAACATGAAAATTATAATTTTATTGCATGTCGCGGTGTTATGTGTTGAGACACGGTGTAATACAAAGAAACAGGTAAGACAACTCTAGATCAGAGAGTCTCAAGCCACCCCCTTCCCCTGGTTTGCATTTGTATAGCTCCAGTAATCATTTACATATAAAAGCTACACCGAGGCCAAGGTGACATGAATCATGGGGGGTGTCAGGTGCTAAGCCTTCCACATCAATTTTTGGCAGTTCCCGACAATTAGACAATTTGCAAGAATATTTAGTATCACTGGTGTGAAAATGCTGTTAGATGCCGGTGGAGTAAACGGGAGTTGAGAAAGTTGAAAGTGAGGGAGTTTCCCTCCACTTTCATGGAGAACATTAGGGAATTGCTTTGCGCTGTCTTTTTTTTTTTATATTTGTAGGTAAGTGTGATGTATTTGCGGTCATGCCTGCTTTCTCTGATAAGGAAGTCCTTCTGTGTTGAAATAATGCTGCGTGCAGTGACGGACCAAACTGATTGGTCGAATTTGCGGTAAAGTCGCGGTGATTGGATGAAATTGCAAGGCCGCTAATAAATCGCGGGAATTGGCGTGAATTGGCGTGATCGCAACATCGCGAGTTTCTGGAGGGACTGCCTAATACAATCCAAAATATGATAATTACAGCCTTCCACAAAGCCGCCAATGTTGGTGGTAGAATTGAGCAAGTAACTGATGTGCACAAATTAAACCCATTTACTGATGTTAAAATGCTAACAGAATCCTTCATTGTGCTTCAATCAAAAAACAGTGCACTTCCTGTGAGCTCCCTCTTCAATTCATGATATACAAATGTGAAGTTCTTACATTGTAAACAGAGCAAACATTTTGTCCATAGTCCATTTTATTCCTTGCACGTTTATGCATTAAGCTCAGTCCAACACAATATAGCTAGCTGACACTGTAAAGTGTACCATGGACAAAATGCATTGCTTTAAAATGTGAATTAGAATTTATATCATTGTTGAAGCCCTGTATATGATTCTTATTGGAATCCTTTGTGGGATTGCAGAGACACAAAGAGGTGCACGTTTGTAGAGTAATTTACAACAGCTTTGGTTGTGGCCAATCAGAATCAAGGACCGGAACTGTCCCTTCTAAACATTTAGTTTGAAACTCTGTCCATACTAAGGCGATCTGTTATGCTTCTCTTTATTGTGAATCTTTATTTTTTGACGGAAACTGTTTCCACACTGATTGCATGTGTAAGGCTTCTCTGCAGTGTGAACTCTCATGTGTATGTTTAGGTATCTTTTATGAGTGAAACACTTTCCACACTGTTGGCAGATAAAAAGGCTCCCTTGTAGTGTGTATTTTCTGGTAACTTTAAGGTTTCCACTTTCATTGAAACTCTTTCCAGACTAAGGGGATCTGTAAAGCTTTTCTTTATTGCACTTTTTTATGTGACTTGCAAGGCTTCTTCGTTGACTGAAACTCTTTCCACACTGGTTGCATGTGTAAGGCTTCTCTCCAGTGTGAAACCTCATGTGAATATTAAGGCATCCTTTACGAGAGAAACTCTTTCCACACTGTTTGCATGTGTAAGGCTTCTCTCCAGTGTGAATTCTCATGTGAATGTCAAGGCCTCCTTTTTGAGTGAAACTCTTTCGACACTGTTTGCATGTGTAAGGTTTCTCTCCAGTGTGAACTCTCATGTGAATGTCAAGGCCTCCTTTTTCAGAAAAACTCTTTCGACACTGTTTGCATGTGTAAGGTTTCTCTCCAGTGTGAACTCTCATGTGAATGTCAAGGCCTCCTTTTTCAGAAAAACTCTTTCCACACTGTTTGCAGGTGTAAGGCTTCTCTCCAGTGTGGATCTCCATGTGCCTTTTAAGGTGTCCTTGTTGTTTGAAACTCTTTCCACACTGACAGCAAGTGAAAATACTCATAGTTCCTGTCTTTTCAGCTGTTTTTTGTTTAGAAGTCTTTTCAGACTCTAAGGAACAAACAGATTTTTCTCCAGATATGAAATCATGAAGACTCCCAAACTGGTCTTTCTCTTCAGTTTCATTCAGTAGTTCTCTCTCCTTTTTCAGTGCTGTTAGGTCTAAGGTGGAAAAACAAAGAAATAAAAGTTAACCCCAGTTTAATGGCACAAAGCAATTAACATCAAAACATGTACAGTGCAATGCACTTATTTCAGTGTTTTATTTAAAAAAAAATTGTAAAATTTGCAAATCTGCAGAACTATTATATTGTGTCAGCGCTTGTTTACTTGTGTAAACCTTGTCCACTCCTGACAGCAAAATAATTTTTGTATGACTTTCTAACATTTACATATTCTTATGAAGAATAAACACTGAGGAAAACACAACATCTCAAATATATTAAATGGTACAAATATATTTGCCATGGTGGATCAATTTGATCTATAATTGACATTAAGGACTGCTTTAAGGGTGCTTTCACATCTGTGGTTCGGTTCATTTGGTCCAGACCAAGGGCAACAAATGATACATTGCCGTTTTGGGTCCTTTTCACACCACACTGATCGCTCTGGTCCGAACCAGTTGAAATGAACCAAAATGCAAAATCCAAAATGTGACAAAATCCACATCACTCGTTGGCCAGATCGTGTCATTGAACCGCTGATCTATAATAGAGAATTATATAGATCAGCGTATTGAACGTATTTTCTAAACTGTTAGGGGCCGTTCACATGTCTTTTGCGCACTCAAGCTCGTTATTTCCAATGTAGACACGCGGTATGCGCGCTCAGAATGGAGACGCGCAGGCGGTGTGACGCGCTTGTTTTTTCCATTCGCGAACGCGCCGCATCGAGATAAAAAACATTTCAACTTTTCAGAATGCTGCAAGCCCACCGCAGATCATGTGACATGAACCAACCAATCAGCTTCATCCTTTCCCTTAATAACATTGAAAGCACTGGCAAGTTGGAGAAACAGCTTATCATAGCTGTACAGGAATAAACATTTTTGAATAAATATAATAGCAGAGCTACTGCAAGTGAATTTTAATGCTGAAAATCCATTTATCCTTTACTGAAACTTTCGCGTATTTATGGAGAGCACAGGTCATAGTTGCTTAGCAACGGCAGACGACACTGGAGCACACAGCTACAGAGCAGTTTGGAAAGAAAGAGAAAGCAGCGCGCCTAGCGTTTTCCACGCGTTTTAGGCGCGACGTGAACGGCCCTTAAACAATGGGAAAGATTGTGATGTTCTTGTGAGTTTTCGAAAGTTGGGACCTACATGATCATCAGACCAAATTTATGAGGCTCCGCACCTCCTCACAACTTTGTCCACGAGCTGTCATGGGGCTATGTTGCGAAAGCGCTAACTGTCAACAAATACTTGTACTCATCCCATAATGAACAGCACAGCGGACTACGGCAGCTGGATTAGTCCAAAAAGGCGCAGTACTTTTTGCGGTTGGGTCTGTTCTAGTTTGGTTCATGTTCTCACCACAAACGAACTCTTCAAGGAGGTCTCGGTACGCTTTTTTGGTACGCTTTTGGTGCGTACTCGAGTGCGGATGCTACATTCACACCTGCCCAAACTAACCGCACCAAGAGGGAAAACGAACTCTGCGATTCAACCGAACTAAATAAGGCAGGTGTGAAAGCACCCTAAGAATAAGCGTGCACATCAGATTCTCTTGACTCACTGAACCTGGATCAAATTAGTGAGATTTTATTAACTTAAATGGTCATTTATGGTACAACTTTAACCCTGATAGATTTGTTAAATTATTTCAGGTCCCGCTTTGGATTTTAAGGTTTTCTGATCGTCTTTGAAACAGCCTCCAGAGCTCGACATTAAGCTTTGATATGTGCTTGTCCTTTGGACAACTAAATCAATTATCCATTTGTTCAAGTAAAAATTTTGGCAACATCCACACAGTCAGAGCTTTCCCTATCCAAGCTTTTTTTACCCTCTCATCTCAAGAAATATAAGTATGTAGCGCAGTAATTCTGCAACAGAGATACGCTAAAAATTTAATTTTGGCAATGGCCATAAACCGTCACAGTTTTATCAGCTCTATCAGGCAAGGCTCCAAAAAGTATCAAAGAATTATTTAAAATAATTTGCATAGCATGTGATTTCAAGCATGCAGATGATCTGATGAAGAGCCTGCGTGCAGGGGTGGATTAAGGTTGTTAGGGGCCCCTAGGCTGCTCTTAGTGTGAGGCCCCCCCTACATTCCTTCAAGTGGTGGGCCACAACAGTAAGAATTTATTGTGTATATATATATATATATACATATATACATACATGGGCGTTGGAATCAAAATTAATGTGGGTGGGTCCTCCCCCAGAAAAAAAAAATACAGTAGTATATGCCATATTCTGTAGTCTGGTGCCTTTTACTTAATGTGTTTTTACCTTTTACACAATGCAAATAGGCCATATTTACAAATATTACGAAAGACAGCTGTTGAAGAACAATTTCAGTGGCGCAAGTGGGAGACCCGAGTTCGCGTCCGCCTTTTGGTGAAATCATTTTCGAAAATCGTCTCCCTTTTCACTTATCACATCGGAAAGGCATTTGTTTATTTGTAAATTAATGAAATAATTGAAAAGTTGAGATAAAGTATCAACTAGGGTTAGGTGTATCTGAGCAGAAGTTACGCTGCTTTACTTTGCTGTGTCTCACGACCGACTAGTGTAACAAATGAGGCACACTATGTAGCCTACTCTTCACAAACAGCATATACCGAAAGATCGATTGGGTTTTAAGAAATATTAGTCTATAAAAATGAGAATCTATTCAAATCGAGAAATCGATTTTTTTACCCAGCCCTAGCATGTTTTGTTGTTTTTGTCACTCCTGAGTGTGGTATTGAACACGAAAAGTAACGCAGTTTCTGTTCATCTGTTCTCTTCATAAATAAATGCAAAAACCTATACAGTATGCTTGCATTATAGGTTCATTATTAAAAATGAAAATTTGAACAAACATAAAAGCAATCAAATGTATTATTATAATATGAAAATTCAAATGACGGGTAATAATAGATTATGACGGAATTTTTACGACCCTGTCCGTCAAAATGACAGACAATCAAAAAGTCTAACGCAACCTCTGATATATAGCCTATATATATATATATATATATATATATATATTTACACAACAGTAATTAAATTTCAGTAGTCAGCTCCCAAATATATTTTTAGGTCGCACAGATTATATTTCAGGAGCATATGCGACCAAAATGGCTTTGATTGCGAGCATTGATGTTAATTTCGAGCCTTGATGTTTCTTGTAATGTAAAGCCATATTTATTTCTTGATTTTGGTGTCTGCGTTTCAAAGCCATTTCCCGCGGATGTGGTGACTTTTTATAAGTGCGGACCCGAATCGTCCCGCGAGCTGTTCGTTTAATAGTCGACTCGGAAGAAAGCGAACATTTTGACAAAAACAAAAAACGAGGCGGAAGAAATTTTGCCACAATAAAATAAACATAGATGAAACACTGCATTGTGGAATAACTCCCCAAATTCCCTGAAATATTACCTATAACATGATGAGCTAGCTGCAGGCGTTTCAGCTTGCTCCGTTCCGGCAGTCTGCGTTGGATCTTGTCTTCGACTGGATGAAGATTCAGCAGCTTTGAAATATCCAGTCAATTTACGATTTTTTTTATATAGGCTATCTTGGTCCCGTTGTTCTCTTAACTTTAGTAATTTACGTTTTTGTGCTCCACTTTCATGCTTCCTTTCTGCCACTATGCCGTAGTATAGGCTACTATATATAGGCTATATATATTTTTTTAAATATATATTCTAATTTTGTCAAGAATTATAAAAAACGGCAGTAAGCTCATAATTTAGTCTAAAATTTAGGCTAAAATAGTCTAAATATTAGTTTTAAAAAGTTATTTTTAAAAAGCTGGTTATGTCTAACCTGTCTTTGATGTTTCTGCGCAAGTTCAGCAGACAGTGGTTCGGGTTTGTTTCGATCCGAGCATGTGAGCGGAGAGCGCATTTCTGAATATACCGCTTGCTCATTCCACTCAGGGTCGCTCGCTCAACCCAGAATGGCCTGCAAATATGTGTAATAAGGGCTGCCTCCGACTAAAGTTTTTTTTAGTCGACTAGTATAGTTGTTCATTTAAGCCATTCGTGGACAAATCGCCCCTTTATATTAATTTCATTTCTTAGGCTATATACCCGATAGATGAGCTTTTACGTAATATAGCGCACTCAAGCGCTGCGGCTAATATAGCCGCACTCCTGTGTCGCAGCAAAGATGAAGTTGACGATGTGGTCTCGCCATGAACACCAGAGAAAAAAAAATTGTCTGGCCAATCCGAGGCCCCCTGAACACGTGAGGCCCCTAGGCTGCAGCCTATGTAAGCCTGTGCATTAATCCGCGCCAGCCTGCGTGCTTAATGGGATAGTTCTCCCAAAAGTAAAAATTTGATGTTTATCTGCTTACCCCCAGTAGGGATACTGTGAAAATACCGGTATTTATTTTTTTTAAACGGTACAATATCAAAAGTTTGCTCAGTTCGGTATTTCATCCGCTGTTCCGATTTTCACCACTATGCGGCAGTGTTCCGCAAACTGGCGTAAAACCGGCAAGTGTGATAACAGACAAACGGCAATCACACAGATCACACAGATGAAACGCGCTCTGCAGCGGTCAAAGGAGCTAGCAAAAAAATGAAGACTGAAAAGATATGTACATGTGAACCCATTTTATTCAGTCCCAAAATCACAATCCAACCTGTATCCTCTACTCTGTTGGGTTTTTTGTTGTTGTTGTTGCATTCTGGTTGCATTCCCATTTTCTTTGTGATAAAGACTAAAAAAAATGTGACCCTGGACCACAAAACCAGTTATAAGGTTACATTTTACAAACCTGAGGTTTATATATCATATGGAAGTTGAATAAATAAGCTTTCTATTGATGTATGGTTTGTTAGGATAGGACAATATTTGGCCAAGATACAACTATTTGGAAATCTGGAATCTGAGGGTGCAAAAAAAATCTAAATACTGCGAAAATCACCTTTAAAGTTGTCCAAATTAAGTTCTTAACAATGCATATTACTAATAAAAAAATACATTTTGATATATTTATAGTAGGAATTTTACAAAAATCTTCATGGAACATGATCTTTACTTAATTCCCTAACGATTTTTGGCATAAAAAAAAAAATTTCTATAATTTTGACCCATACAATATATTTTTGGCTATTGCTACAAAAATACCCCAGCGACTTAAGACTGGTTTTGTGGTCCAGGGTCACATATATTAAGAGATTACTTTATTTTAATTAGATCTCTTCAGTTTTGTTTCTTCTAAAATCAAAATTGTAGTTTTTATTATTTTTTTAGTAACAATTTCTTTGCACAGTTGTTCATAGAGTTTTCAATTCACCTATATTTGCCTGTTTCCTTTTTTTTTTTTTTTTTTTTACCTATGGTATCGATTTGGTATCGATACCAAGGTATTAGATCCTAGTATCGTACCGAAGTCAAAATTGTGGTATCGAGCCATCCCTAACCCCCAGGGCATCCATAATGTAGGTGGCTTTGTTTCTTCAGCAGAACACAAACAAATATTTTTAACTCAAACCACTGCAGTCTGTTAGTGATTTAATGCCAGTGGATTGGCACCAAACCTTTGAAAGTAAAGAAAAACATGCACAAACATATCCAAATTACACCCTGCAGCTTGTAATGATACATTTATGTCTTTTATGACACAAAACAATAGTTTTTTTTGTGAGAAACTGAACAGCATTTATATCATTTTTTACCTTTGATATACATAAATGTCCAATTAAGCTCAGCATCTGGCGTGTTACTTGTGTACATGCTGGAAACCCAAACGCCGGAAGGGGAAAATCAGTGAAATGTCAACAGACCCGGATGAGTTTGCGCAAGCAAACATAATCTTTTAGCTTTAAATTGGTTTGAACAATAAGGATAAGCGCAAGTAATTACCATTTTAAATAGCCACTATACCCAAAATCTCTCTCGCAGTTTCACACATAAACCGATCGTTTTGTGTCTTAGGACATCGATGTATCGTCACGAGCCTCAGGGTGTAATTTGGATTTGTCTGTGCGTATGCGTTCATGAGCTCAAGGGTAGATTATTGTAATGCTTTATTGTTTCGTATTATAGTCCCTCACGTCCGCTGCGTTCTCAAAATTCTGGCAATTTGATAATACCTAGAATATCAAAATCAACTGCGGGCGGCAGATCATTTTCTTATCTAGCGCCTAAACTCTGGAACAATCTACCTAACACTGTTGGGGAGGCAGACACACTCTGTCAGTTTAAATCTAGATTAAAGACACATCTCTTTAACCTGGCTTACACATAAAACATTAACACATTCCTATAATTCAAATCCGTTAAAGGATTGTTAGGCTGCATTAATTAGGTCAGCCGGAACCGAAAACACCTCCCATAACACCTGATGCACTCGTTGCATCGTAAAAAGAATGGCATCTACGCTAATATTAGTCTGTTTCATTCTTATTCCGAGGTCACCGTAGCCTCCAGACCCAGCCTGTATCCGGATCAGATGGTCACTCCAGTCCCCCGGATCCAGTCCGTACCCAGCTTAGATCGTGGATCACCACCTAGAGATGACTTCAATAGCCGTGGATGTCAACCAGATGAGCTCCAAGGCGGATCATCAATAAAGACCTCGCCAACCTTGACGGCCATCGGCGCTACACCACAGGATCCTGATGAGTTCTCTACAATCAGACATTGGTACAAACTGTTGTTTGGTCTGGCCAGAGGAGAACTGGTCCCCCGACTGAGCCTGGTTTCTCCCAAGGTTTTTTTCTCCATTTCTGTCACCTGTGGAGTTTTGGTTCCTTGCCGCTGTCGCCTCTGGCTTGCTTAGTTGGGGACACTTTCCAGCGATATCGTATACTATTTGAACTGAACTCACGATGATATCACTGAATTCATTGATGAACTGCCTTTAACTGAACATTGATTGTTTACAATAATGCGTTACTTACACACTATTGTTCTGTTTAAATACTGTGCAGTTGCTTTGACACAATCTGTATTGTTAAAAGCGCTATATAAATAAAGGTGACTTGACTTGACATATTTTTCTTTACTTTCAAAGGTTTGGTGCCCATCCACTGCCATTAAATCACTAACAGACTGCAGCGGTTTGAGTAAAAAATCTTGCTTTGTGTTCTACTGAGGAAACCTTACATCTTGGATGCCCTGGGGTTAAGCGGATAAACATCACATTTTTAGGTATTTTTGGGTGAACTATCCCTTTAAAACGTCCCACACTATGCAAATGTTTTAATTAAATAAATGCAAGAAATAAAAAACATTTTATAAAAAAAAAAAAAAAATATATATATATATATATATATATATATATATATATATATATATATATATATATATTACATATACATACACATACATACAGTAGTTTAAAAGTGTTAAGTTGTCCCTAGAAAGTACTTGTGTCACTTGTGACTGCCATTTGTGACAAAATACCAGGGGGTAAAACAGGTTTACCAAATAAGTCAGGCTTATTTCAGTTAGTCTGACTTATTTTAAGACAAATCAAGTGACAATAAGTCAGACTAACTATAAGTCAGACTAAAAAGAGACTTGCATTCATAAATAACAAACTAGAGTTACTGATTACACTACATGAAATTAAAGAACTTTGGTCAAGACTGGAATTTGCATACAACCAAACTGAAAAACTAGAACAAACCAGTAACTGTCTTATTGGACTACTGGCAAAGAACTCAGCGAAAAGATGGATCCAGTCATAAAAAAACAACATACTGACAGAAACCATCCTGGATATTCAATCCAAAAGTATGCGTGATAACCCAAACACCCTAGGAGTTAAATAAGGAGGTGATAACATGCTTTGGGGGTGTTTTTCAGCTAAGGGGACTGGACAACTACACCGCATTAAAGGGATGATGGATTGGGACATGTACCTTTAAATCTTGGGTGAGAACAACTGAAAATGGATTGTGGATGGGTATTCCAGCAGAAAAATGACCCAAAACACATGGCCAAGGTAACAAAGGAGTGATTTGAAAAAGAAGAAAATTAAAGTTGGGGCTGCACGATATCTCACATGCGATAGCCAATGTACATTTTGTCAGTAAAGTTGTTCTGTTATGCAGCTCTTTAAAATTTATAACTTTCTTCAAATGTGTTTTTCTGATTTTTGTTGTTGTTGTTATTCTGTCTCTCACTGTTCAAATAAACCTACTATTAAAATTAGACAGATAATTTCTTTGTCAAGTGGGCAAACATGCAAAATCAGCAGGGGATCAAATAAATATTTTCCCCCACTCTGCTAATTTTGACATATAGGCCATTTAGAAAGCACTCTTGAGAGCGAGGGGAGCGCTGCTGTGCTCAAGCATAAAAGACACCTAACAGGGAGGGGCAAAGAGGGCCTAACAAAACAATGAAACAAAACATTTGGGACAGAGGCGATCATCAGGGAGGCAAAAAAAGCCCTAAGACCCTGATATGATTGTGTACAGAGCTGTGAGATTGGCTCTCAGATCGAGAGAACTCACATGTTCCATCAGAGACTGGTATCTTTATCAGGCATTACAGGCAGACAAAATGAAAATTACATTGAAAATGTTCTGAAGAAGGTTCTGAACCTTCTAAACGTTTCCTTCAGAGATACAGCGATATAAAACATTGATTTTGAAGCATAGTGCTCATGTTTTTTATTCAACAGTCAAAGCCTTTTGGAAAATCTATTTGTGGCGGTCAGTTATGATATTGTGGTCAGTCGCCACAAATAAATCAATGTATGGGAAACACCACAGCACAACAGCCCGAGCCCAACTTCAGCCAACTCATCACCTTATCCTTACGTTGGGGTAGAATTAAATAATTCCTCATTTTCCTCCTAATTTCCTTAAAAAAAAAAAAAAACTTTATATAAACAAGATATAAAGGTGTACAAATTATACATTAAAATCTTACACCTCACATAAATACATCAGAATTTAAATGTTAAAAAAAGTGTGTGCTTTTGTTTTGGCTTATTGTTTGTTTTATTGTCAAGGTGCGTTCACACCGGACGCGAATGAAGCGGCAAGCGCGAGTGATTTACATGTTAAGTCAATGCAAAGACGCGAATAGCCATCCTGCGGCGCGAAACGCACGAATGAGGCGGCGCGAAACGCGCGAATAGCGCGAATGGCGCGGTGCGCATTGAGCGTTTCAAGCGATTGCCGCGCAAAACGCGCGAGTTCAAAATCTGAACTTCGGCGAAATTCCGCGCCGCGGTAACCAATCAGGAGCTCGCTGTAGTAGTGACGTGATCAGTGAGCGGAAGCTAAATTTTTTAACAAAGATGGAGGAGAAGATTATTGTTGCTGTGTGCGGACACCCGGAATTGTACGACACAACCTCGTATTTTTATAGAAACAGGAATAAAAAGGATCTTGCTTGGAAGAAAGTGAGTGAAGAGGTCGGAGAAACTGGTAAGTTATAAAAAAGTTCTTTACTCATTATGCATATTGAGACTACAAGTTAGCTAAAGCCGGCATATCGCCGTATTTTCAACTAATTTCCCGCTCACTAGTCAATGTGTTTATTCAGAGGAAGTATGCAGGAAAAAGTGGAAGTGTTTGAGGGACACTTATTTAAAGGAGAGGAGAAAGGAGATGGAGAAGAGGAGTGGGTCAGCAGCAGGGTCAGGAAAAAAGTGGCGGTACTCTGCGGTCCTGTCTTTCCTCGACCCCTTCGTTTCTCCCCGTGAAACAAGCGGGAATATGGAGAGGGGGGATGAGGATAGTCAGGCCGCAGAGGGCGAGACAGAGGCAGCAGCAGGGACAGGAGGTTTGTTGACAAGTGCAGCAATACAAGAGGGCATATAAGTTTTTTTTTGTTTTTGGCAATGAAAAGTTTAAAATAATTTATCTTTGATTGGTGTAATGTGCAATGTTTTTAATGTGGTATTAATATTTACTATTTTCATGACAGAGATGACTTTGGAAAGCAGTGAGCCTGGGTCTCCTCTGCCTGAACCTGCTGCCTCTGCCAGCCTTTCCACACCTGCTGCTGTACCCACAGGTGTGTACAGGCAATAATGACCATGTGTACATGCATGTTATATTAATAACTAATAGCCTCATGCAACACTGAAGGTTTATGGATGAGTTTAATCCTTGTCTGCATTCTCATTGTACAAAATGTGTTATCATTTCAGTGACACCAAGAAGAAGGGCTCGGCGAAGGCCCAGAGAGGAGCCATCAGAGGTGGAGCAGCAGCTCCTGGAAGCTCTCAGGAGCCGTCCTGTTGCTCCGCCGCCGCCTCCACGCTCCGAGGATGAGCTCTTCCTCTTGAGCCTGGTTCCTTCCCTGCAGAGAATGCCACCTCAGACGAAAGAATTCGTCAAATTTCAAATTTATAAATTAATTTATGAAAGCAGCACAGTTGTGCTTAATTTGGAACATTTGGAACCTGCAAACTAGTTTTAGAAAAGAGGCAGCAATCTCTGCAGGGAACGAAGGAGATGTTCTCTCCTGTAGCCTTCTCCTCTCCTTTATCTAATCCCTCACTCTTCCCCCTTCCAAGCAAGATCTTTTTTATTGTAAATAATGTTAAATGTTTAGTGTATATAGTTTTATTGTGTAAATATTTATATAATTGTCTTGTAATGTAATTTCTTTTTATATATAAAGAATTTTTTTATATAATGACCAAAGGTTTTGATGTTTTACTTTGTGCACAACATACAATAAATCAGACAATAAATCAGAAATTATATCGTTACATGGCAAACATTTGTATATTCATTCTAATTATATCCGGTTGCAAATCCACTCAGAGTAGTATAGTCAAAAATTATTTATTTGTGATTGGACCAGTGTTTTGTGTAATGTTCATGGATATGCAACAATGAGACAGATTACATAAAAAAAAAAGAATATTTACAATAAAGGGTATGGTATGGTATTATTTATTGCCATGTCAGCAACAAAAGGCTATCTTCAGGGCAAACAACGTGTAATGCATATTTACAAGAGATAAACATAAAACACATAAAACAACACAGGATATAATAAACAAAAACAATAATAAACAAAATACAAAAACAATTACTCGGTCGGTTGCCATGGGACTGCTCCTTCCTCAGAAAAGTGAGCCATGAAATTCTCCCTGACTCGGAGGGCCTCTCGCGCAGAATTATTGGCTGCAACCCGACCGAGACATTGCAGCGAGTCCTCTGACCCTTGAGCCGTTCCCCTCACAGCAGGTGCCTCCGCAGATCTCCTCATGAAGTTGTGGAGGACACACGTCGCCTTCACACACCTCTCCAGAACATCAGGCTGAACTTCTATGAGGCGACGATACATCCTCCACTGTGAAGACAGGATCCCGAACGCGTTCTCCACCACCAGCCGGGCTCTGGAGAGAGTCCCGCCATCACTCGTCCGCCCGTATCCCCCAACATCAATCACCCGGAAGCAATATTCAGCATCCACAACAGCAAGGAGAACTAAGGAAAAAGTTCCCTTGTAGTTGAAGAACTGGGATCCGGTGTTGAGTGGTGCCTTTATGAGGACGTGCTTGCCGTCCAGTGCTCCACAGCAGAGCGGGAAGTTCCACCTCTCCTCAAAGCCCTCTGCGATGGTCCTCCATTCATCAGCGGAGGGCACAGCCATGAACTCCTCCACTAAGCAGTCCCAGATTGCAGTCACCACATCTGGGACAATCTTGCACACTGTGGAGACACCAACACGGAAGCTGCTGGCGATGGTCCGGAAGGAGTCTCCAGTGGCAAGATATCTTATAAGAGACAGAAAATTAAAATTATTAATTATAAATATGTATAATACTACTGTTTGTAACATCATTCCTTGATAATATTTTACCTTTATTTACCATTTGCCCTGTTTTTTAGCCAAGCTACATTGCAAAAACAGACTATTTCTGAATATTATAATATTCAATAATATTTCACACACACACACACACACACATATATATATATATATATATATATATATATATATATATATATAAATATATATATATATATATATACACAAACACACACACACACACACACACACACTAGTTGTCATTTCATTGAAGTGCTGTATTGTTAACTGCGTGTTCAGTAGACTATATATGAATAAAAGTTATTCATATTTATAATTAAAATTATTAATTATAAATATGTATAATACTAATGTTTGTGACATCATTCTTTGATAATATTTTACCTTTATTTACCATTTGCCCTGTTAGCTAAGCTACATTGCAAAAACAGACTATTACTAAATATTATAATATTCAATAATATTACACACACAAGTTGTCATTTTATTTATGTGCTGTATTGTTAACTGCGTGTTCAGTAGACTATATATATGTATAAAAGTTATTAACTTACCGGAGGCAGATGGACAGGCGCTCTGCAGGTGGAATAGAGCGCCTGTAGTTGGTGTCTTGGAGGGAAATCCTCCCACCGACACGGGACAGCAGGTCATCAAACTGGGACCGGCTCAATCGGAAGTACCGCTGAAACCGGCCGTCATCCAGGCGCAGCTCTTGGAGGAGTCGGTGAAACTCACCAAGCTGGGTACGCCTCTGAAGGATCTGATGGACCCAGAAACGACGCCGAACAACTTTACGACGTTTTTCAGCCTTCCACAACAAATAAAGCGCAGCTACTCTCTCAACGAAATCCATGTCAGCCATTTTGCAACGAACAGACTGGCGGCCAGGCAGCAGAAGCCCCTCCCATGACGCGAATTCGCGTCTGTGGTGAAGTTGTTTGCACGCGCGAATGACGCGAATTTTACCGCGCGAATAGCGCGAGTAAACTCAAATGTTCAAGCGGTCAACTACGCGCGAATAGCGCGTTTTTTCCGCGCAAGTCGCGTCCGGTGTGAACGCACCTTTAGACTTGCTTTATATTTACAGCACTGTTTTCTACTAATTTGTACTGTTTTTCCTGTATGTCCTACATTATCTTGTTCTACAGAAGAAAAAAAAAGATTTTGGTAAATGAAATGATCTTACTAAAAGAATCGCATGAAGAAGTATCATCTGTTCCATTTGTATAGTCTCAGTGAGCATTTCTGCATTCGCAGTCAGGCGAATTTAATGTTTTCTGACATTTCAGTGTGGACAGAGAAAAAGTTAAAACAAAAGGTCTGTTTTCAATTGTATTTGGATTCATTCAGGTGTAGCCTAAGTGTTTACTTGTTTATTTGCTTACCAAATACTTTAAATGAACAAATGTAAACAGCATGCAGTATCCAAACTTGATTTCTCACATTTCAAGGTTTGCTTTGTGCAAAATAAATTAGTTTCTTAGTACTTTTGCATAATTAGCCAAAGTGCTAGAAATCAATGGTTTTAATATTCGAAGATGATACTAGGTTTAATGTAACAGAAACAAACGCACATATATATTTTATTGGTTTAAGCTAATTTCATATTATCGTTACAACTTAAAAGCATGGGTCAAAAGAAAGGTCTTCTCAGCTGCACTTGAAGGCAGCATTAGTATGTGATCTCAACACGTCTGTCCAATGTCAAAACATTTCTAAACTTGTGTGACATTATTCATAAATATCATTCATTTCTGTAATAAATTCAGCTTTGAGAATAAAAACCAACCTGTTTGTTCCTCGGTATCTTCATGTTTAACTCTAAATGCTTCTTCAATGTTCATGTCTTCACTCTCCTCTTTAATAAACACCATCTTTGTTTGTTCCTCAGTATCTTCATGTTTGATTATGAATGTTTCTTCAATCTTCATCTCTTCACTCTCCTCTTTAATGAACTCCATCTTTATAAAAGTGTGTCACGTGGATCTCTGTTGATTCTCCAGTTTTTCTGTGCATTTGGATTCTTTGTCCTGTTTAAGATGAGAATAAATAATAGAAAGAAAAATCAATGCAAACCATATCTCTGTGTGCGTCTCAATCAGCTCCTAGTTCAGTAGTGCACTGGCAACTGTTAATAGACTTATATATAAAATGAATAAAATATATACAAATTACCCAGAACGTTTATATTTAGGTAGGCTATTTTGATTTATATTTGGTATTCAATTATTTGTACATCTCATCTAATGGAAACATTCTCGGTTGTCATTAAACTCGTTTGTGTTTGTGGTCCGCGTGCCGCTGAATCGAATCACTGAATCATTTCACAAATGATTTGATTCAAATGATTCGGATTCTCAGTTTCTCTCATCACTTCTTATCATCACACGATTGATTCATGATAGAGAGAGAGAAATGAGACGCACATTCTCTGATACTAGCTAACGTCTTCAGTAATTCTAAAGCATTACAACGTTATATTTCATAATGATGATTTATTTTACATAGCTTGTAAAAACGCTTTAATTGATGTCCATTGGTTTAAAAACTTTAGAACCACAAACCTTTCTTCAGGCGACTCACAACAGACGAGGAGCGCGGCGCAGATTTATGACGTCACATCACCAGAGCAAAATAAAAGTCCCATTCGTGCACTGCTCTCTAGAATCACAAATATATCAAAGAAATGTTGATTATAGAATAGAATTTCGTACCCATATGATGATGCTTTTCTAAAGTTACTAGCATCGTAAATCTATTAATATTATTCTCTATTTTTGTGTACATTTATAATACTTTGTTTTATGTTTTTATACCTTGTCATTAAATTCACATAAACTAGTTAATGCTGCTGTGTAACTGTTACAAAGAGGGTGTGATTGCAAATGGTCGATCACTCTTTTGACTATTGTAATCAATCTCTTGTTATTTTGTTTGTTTGTGTATTTATTCCTCTTTTGGAAAGTTACTGAAACACTGTCATGGATTTTATTTTTATTTTGCTATTGAGGCAAATGAGAACAAAAAAAATATGTGTCGCAGTTTCTATATACCACTACAAAGGTTTATTTATTGTGAATGACATATCATTTACATTTCCACAGATTATCTTTTTTTTTTTAAATGTGCATATACTCTGTGTTAAAATATGATTATAATATAAACAAGTTATATATTAAGAGTTTTCAGTTGCTGCAAATGTATTTACAAACAAAAGTCATTAAAAACAGATCCACACTGAAAATGAACAAATCTTCTGAAAATATTAGATATAAAGGATACTATGGTCTGTATTTGATCTTACTTATAAGTTCAGATAATAAATACACAATAAACAGTTTAATAGAAACTTTAACTAGAAGTACATCTATCAGAAAAACAAAAAAGTATGTTCTGTTGTATTAGTGTCATGATTTTAGTGAAGATAAATTTTTACCTTTAATACACCTGCAGGAAAATGAAGATCAGGAGACTGAGTGAATCTTCATCAGATCTTGTTTGAGCTGGCAATAATTTCATTTCAACCAATATAATTGTGTGTTTTGCAGTAATGATTGTCACACCTATGAACTGTCCTTGTGTTTGTTTTTGTTCCCATGTTCTCCTTCTCCTTTTTTCCCCTGGTGTTCTCTAATGGATATATTTGGTTTTCCTGTTCCTGTTTCTATTGATTTCAGGAGTGTCTTGTCTTTCATTCGTTTAGTTGAGTATTTAAGAGTGCTCTGTTTGTGGTTTTCTCTTCTGATGTCTTACGTCATCCAAGTGAATGTCTTCCTGTTGTACTCCTGAGTTGTGTTTCAGTTTGTC
Source organism: Garra rufa (assembly GCF_049309525.1). Classification (NCBI taxonomy): domain Eukaryota; kingdom Metazoa; phylum Chordata; class Actinopteri; order Cypriniformes; family Cyprinidae; genus Garra; species Garra rufa. The sequence goes on from NC_133361.1 coordinate 97,068,886, forward strand.
TGTTTTAAGCTAGCGCTTCCTCGTCTCCTTGTTTCCCGCTCCTTAGAGTTGTGAAATATGACAATGGTATTGAAATGATAATAAATAGTAAATATCCAATCATAAATTTGCCTTAACAAATTACTTCATGTATTTTATATAAACAACATAATTCTTCAAGATTATTTATACATAAGGACAAATGTATACATATAGGCCCGGTTTCGCAGACAAGGCTTAAGCCAAGTCCTAGACTAAAATGTAAGTCTGAGTTGTTTCAACTGAAATAAAATTGCACTGATTGATTTTAAAATATATCAGTGCCTTTGTTTTGTCTCAAAATGCACCCCAGTAATGTTTTTTTCTAAGCATGTTTATAAAAATTACTTAAATGTCCTAATTGAACTATGGTCTAATCCTGGCTTAGTCTAAACCCTGTCTGGGAAACCGGGCCATAGTGTCTTTATTTATACTCAAACTTAGTCAAATGTGAGTATACATAGTACTTCATCACTATTTATGAAAAATATATAAGATATTTAGATTATTTGCACGTTTATTAAATCTTGATATATTATTTAGATTTTCATGATTTTCAAGTTGAGTAAAATCATTAGAGTCAGGAGTGAAGAATCAGCAAAGCAGACTCAGTGCTATGAATAGACTTAAAACCTGACTGAAATTTTCCACCACAGATTTATGCTGATAGTTATTTAAAACAGATGTGTCTAATGAATAATTACTGCAAAAGAAGCATTAGAAAAACAGCAGAAAGATAAATGGCATTTGAATTTTAAAATAAATATATTTCGCTTTAGGAGTGTGTGAATATGAATGTGAAATCAGGGTAAGTGTCATCTTTTGTCTTTATTGGCTGTTGATGTTTCTGCCTCATTTCTTTAATTGGTGTCTTTGTTTCTGATCAATATCTGAGTTAAATATGAATGCAGAGGCTGAAGGAGAGACTTTCCCTGATCTCTGTGATAATGAGTCTATAGTTCTGCTGATTGGATTAGAGTCGCTGAAAATCTGGGCAAATTCCTGTAACTGCTTACATCCTTTGCATATTTTATCTTCTAATGACGATCCTGAAATCTGTCTTTAACTCCAGTGATTGAGTGTTTTATTCAGTCTGGATGACTGCAGCGACACACAGTAACATCTCTATCAAAGAGTCTCCTGATCTTCTCTTCTGAGTTTACTACAGGTCTAACTGGATATTGCAGGTATTTTGGTTTCAAAACTTGTAACTTCACTAAAATCATAACACTATAGTATAATATAACACAATTATACTTTTTAATGAATGCACTTCTAGAGATTGAGTTTCTAGTAAAGCAGGCATTGTATCTTGTATTTATTAACTGAACTGTTCGCTGTTAAAAGGGAAGATGAGGAGTAACAACTGAATATGTTGACATGATTTTTGCCAATTAAAGCTGCTGAAAAGGTCATAATCAAGTTTAATAAAGGAATGGCAGAGAGGATGGGAAATGGAAATCAAGATTATACACATTTCTCTGTTCAATCTAAAGTTAGAAACAAATGTTTTTGTACTTGTTCATCCTGTAGGGACTCAGTAAAACTGTAGATTGAGGTTGGGGCATTGTGGGTTAAATAATTTTTTGTATATTGTAGGAAAGCATATTTTTCTTTTTTTTTCTCCTTTAATATTCACTCACAAAGACTGTCGATGCTGATCAAATACCATGATGCGAGTCTTAATTTGAAGTCATTTTCATTTATTTGTGCATATCGCCTTTTTTTTAAAGAAAAACAAAATAGCGCACCTTGTAGACACACAAAGGCTGCGTTCGAAACCGCATACTCAATGAGTAGGTACTTAATTTCAATAAGTACCCAGATAGCAAACTGACATAGAATCAACGTAGAATCGACGTCTCCCGTGACATCGAAACGACGTTGATCTCCGACGTCGATCCAATATCAGTTTTGCTCATCGGGGTAATGTTGAATCAACGTCAGGCACGCCATTCAAAACTAACGTAAAATCGACGCAATTGGTTCACTTACCCAACGTTGAATCGACGTTGATTTTCAGTTGGTTGAAACGACGTTATAGAATCAACACATATTCGACATAAAATCGATCTAATTGGTTGGCTTACCTAACGTTGAAACGATGTTGATTTCAGGGGGGTAAAACGATGCTACACAATAAATATTTTCTGCTTGTTTCTTACATACATTTTAATAGATAAATTAGCCTGTATATGCAATAATTTATTGAACACACATCAAATTCAGTCATAATTTATTTATTATTTACACAAAATTCAGAAATACATGTTTGACACTCAAATACACACAAAGAAATCAAATTATTGGAAGTAAACACAAAGAAAGTAATTTACAGGCTAATAAAGAAGTTACAAATTAAAAGATATATTCACTTCAGAATAAAAAAATGTAAAATGTTTTTGTTTAGTGGGGCACAAAAGGAGATGTAAGGCAGACAGCCACAGTCACAATTCACTATCATTGCTATCATTCTAATTACTGAGACTATGCCACTCTCTCCTTTTGTGTTCCACAAAATAAAGACATATTGGTGAAAAGATGATTTATAAAGATTTCCGACCCTTGAAAACAGAAGACAGAGGTACATAGCAGATAAATCGATTTTCTTTTGCAATTAAAATTTAGGTTCCTTGTGATATCAGGGGTGTGAACTAATCAGGTCAGGTTTGAAAAGGGTGATCCAGACATAACCCACAATATAAGGCATAGACAAAGTTAATTTCTAATTGCTGTTTTATGTAATATCACTCCATATACACATTTTTAGAGGATTTTTTTAGCATTTGCCTAAAAATATTATCATGTGTATATACAGTATTCATATAAAACAGCAGCATTTTATTTAAAATGTACATTTCTAATCATTATTAATGGAAATAAGTAAAATATGCTATGTGTTTCTGTCACTTGGTGGAAAACAAATGCTTGAGTAAATGAAATGAATGAAAATGACCTGAAATTACCACTTTCAATGGCAGCAGTGGAACACTCATGAGCTCATTTACCATTTTCACTCCCTAAAGTTTTACATGTTTTTCTTTTAGATGTATAATTATGATAATTTGCATCCCTAGATATTGTTTAGTTGTTTATGTCCCTTTGTTATATTTGCATACCATACATCTATTGTATGTGGTATTATTATTAGCAAAACTGAGCACCTGGCTGTGACAGTGGAATTTGTATTTGTAGAGAATATATAAGTATGTTTTAGGAGTTGCAAACTTGTATTTTTTGTTTCTTTCACAAACACAACAAAACCTTCTCAAAATATATATATATTTTTTTGCAGAAGCAAAAATCCTGTTCCACAAATGAAAAAATTCACACGCTCCGTTATACCAGATTTATGCAGGACTATATTTCATTTTTTCTGAAATGTGTATTTATTAGAACTTTACATATTTACAGACTTTATTAGAATTTAGCATAGAATCTAGCACTTACCTATTGCTATTCGCTCCAATTTATTAAAAAAATAAAGAAAGAAAAACTTGCTGAGTGTACTGTGCTAGCAGAAGTGGGTCAAAGGCCACATGTTGTATTTATCAATGGAGAGAGTGCAAGTGTGTGAGTGGGATGTCACATACTGATTTGTCATGTGAGATACCAGTTCTCATTTACAGTCGTGGTCACAATTTTTAGCACCCTCAGTAAATATGATCAAAGAAGCCTGTAAAAAAAAAGTACTTTCATCAAAAAAGATGAAAGGCTTACTCCACCCTAAAATGAAAATTTTGTCATTACCCCCATTTTGGATGAAAACCGGGGGCTTTCTGGCTGTCCCTTTGACTGCCAAGTAGATAACACTGTCAAGGCCCAGAAAAGTATGAAAGATGTCGTCAAAATAGTCAATCTGCCATCAGAGGTTCAACCATAATTTTACAAAGCTACGAGTAAACTTTTTGTACACAAAGAAAAGAAAAATAGTGACTTTAGCCACCGTAGCGGCATTTTGGAGGGTATCCACTGGGCACTAACAGAGTAAGCTGTTCCATGTCAGCCGCAACACACGGATGTGTGATCTTAAATTGTGTTCGGAAGACAAACAAAGCATTTATGGGTTTGAAATGACATGGGGAAAAGTAAAAAGTAAAAAGTTAATTTTGGGGTGGAGTAACCCTTTAACAATACAGTTTTATTTTCACAGGCTTCATATTTACCAAGGGTGCCAATAATTCTGACTACAACTGTATATGCAAATGTGCAAATTTTGTTCATGACTTGAGATTTTTATTCAAGTGTGTGAGTGTTTTGCCCTTCATTCACTGCAGCAACTCTAACTGTGAGCATATAAGGTACTTAATTTGTGAATTGTAGATTAGGATCTGTGCACCTGAGAATTTGAAATGGTATAACTGTTGTGTTATGTTTGTGAGAAAGAGTACAAAAAAAAATAACTCCTATAAAATGTATTCTCTGTGGCTTTAAATTTACTGATACACATGCGTGACTATTCTTTACAACTACAAATTCCACTATCACAGGTGTTCAGTTTTGCTATAATAATACCTTCACAGAAAATGTTAGTAGTCAGCATATATGCAAAAGCAGAGAGGTCAGTGTGGTGTACTGTAGGCACATCTGTCCAGGCCAACATCTGGTGTACTGATGTATTCAACTGGAATCCCAGAAAATCTGCAATAAAAATGTTACAGTTCAAAATCCATCATACATAACTGATATAACAGGACTGCCCATTCCTGGAGATCCACCTACATGCAGAATTGTGATCTAAACCTGATCCAACACAACCGTCTGTAATTCTCAACTTTGCAGGAAGGTATATTTCCAGGAACTGGACTGGGTACCCTGCATTATAAAGTATCACATTTTGTATCTGGTATTACAAATTATCAATGTAAGCTTAATTTTAGTTTAACTAATTAGAAAATATTTGTGGCATAATACTGGTGTTTTGTGAGAAGTCCAGTGACCTTGTTATGTATTTTTTTTTTTCATGTGTTTTCATAAAAGACTAATGATGCAAAATATAAAACCCCCATGCATTTACAAACCTGATATGGATAAATACAACGGTGGAAATCTTGAGTCCATGTTTGTTACATAGAAAGCCTTCCACTGACGTGCTGTGAAGTAGATTTCTTGACAAGTTCCTCCCTAAAAGTAGATCAACAACAAAGTAACTGTATTGTCATAGTGTGTAATTTAATAAAGTCACTATATTACTTTTTAAAAGATCTCATTAATACCTTTGCTTAACAATATTTTTAGATCTTATGACAAAGGCATATAACACCTTTTTAGGTTAATTTACAGTCATTTACATCTGCATCAAAAATACATACTCTGTCCCAAACTGCTGTTTAGTAAATGTAGTAAAAGATGTCCAAACTGCTAAATAATTTAATAGTAGTAGTATATAAAAAATTACAAATATGCAAAACATTGTTCATTTACATATATTACCCACACTGTAACAATACAAAGTTGAAAATCTGCAAACTTACCTTTTTGGGCAATGATTTACAATATAAGGATAATATTTGGCAGGTTTGTATAGTTGACATCATCTCAAGTCTTTGTAAGTGCTGGCATCTTCTGAAGTCTTCACAAGTGAGGCTGGATCCAAACTGGAACTGGTGTAATCTAGCAACCTTGGGATGGGCATCCCGAGATTGAAACAGGAAAGCAAAAAGAGAAAGATTAGTATAACTGCTGTTCATATTATTTCAGACAAACGATTATTAATTTCATAACATACAACTAAAGTGCAAGGTCACAAGATGTTTTTTTGTGTTAATATATGTTAAAATGTAATTGATTGCTGTGATCAAAGCTGTAATTTTTAGCATCATTACAGTCTTCAGTGTCACATGATCATTCAGAAATCATTTTAATATGCTGATTTTGCACACAAAAAAACAGCTGTGCTGATTTATATTTTTTGTGTGAACCTTCTTAATGTTGTGAAATTTATTTTTATCATGATTTTTTAAAGAAATTAATTTTGTTATTCAGCAAAGATACAAAGTGAGTGTAAAGATTTGTTTCAAATAAATGCTGTTCTTTTGAATTTTCTGTTCAATCAAGGAATCCTGAAAGAAAAAATAGCAACACAACAGTTTTCAACATTGATAATAATCAAAAATGTATGTTAAGCATCAAATCAGCATAATTACTGAAGGATCATATGACACTGAAGACTGGAGTAATAATGCTGAAAATTCTGCTTTGTTCACAGAAATAAATTACATTTTACAATATATTCACAAAGTAAACAACTTTAAAATGGTAATAATACTTTACAATATCACCGTTTTTACTGTTTTTTAATCTTGAATTTTTAAATAAATCCAGTCTTGGTGCACAAAAGGAACTTATATAGAAAACTTTAAAAAAAAAAAAAAAAATATATATATATATATATATATATATATATATATATATATATATATATATATATCTTACTGAAATTTGAACATTAGTGTTTGTTTGAGGTTAACTTACTAGCCATATGGTTTACTGTGCCTTAGAGTTGTTGTCTGACAGGAGGTTTGCTCCAACTCTGGGGTGCAGGCCATCATCATGGAAAAAAATAAGAACATAAGAAGCAATTTGTCACAGAGCCAACAATATTTAGCACATGTGATATGTAGAAAAGATAAAGAATATACTGAAAATAAATTCTTAACATACAATAATTTGCTTCTAGGTTTACTTTTTGATATTGTTTATATTTCTTACTTCGCAATATCAATATTTGTTTACCATGAAAGATCAAACTGCTTTTGAACTAGATTCTGTTACGTCAGTGACGTCACCGATTAACGGTACCATGTATATGTTTAGGTTATCTGAGCCTATTTCCAATCACCCATTGATAAAATACCAGTAAAACTACTACAGCCTGTCAAAACTTCTTGTCTACACATAAAGACGTGATTAAAATCAGAAACTTTCATAAACTGCTCAGTTTATGGAGTTAGCATAACGTTAAGTTAACGTACCTCCTCTGACACCAGTTAAGATGCTAACGGACTTTTTCGAAGACACTAAAAACCATCTCTATGAACTAAAGTCAACAGAAGCGAGTCAAATACAAGCAAGAGAAGTGTCAGGGACAGCTATATGTAATATTTGTATGATTTTAGGAACTGACCTTACCGAGAATAATGAAAACAACAGCGAGAGACCGAGTTTCTTGCTTGTCAGTTGCTGTGTTGTTGCCCCGTTTCCATGACAACTCCCTCCGCTGTAGTGTTTGAATGGGACTCGATCGTTTGCGCACTCATTAAAACATGTCAGCAGAAGTTACAAAAAAAGAAACACATAAAATTAGTGTCAGGAACAGCTATATGCAATATTTTCGTGATTTTAGGTACTAAACTTACCGAAAGCAATACAAACAACAGGGAGAAACGCAGTTTCCAGCTTGTCAGCCGTTGTGTTGCAGCCCGTTTCCATGACAACTCCCTCGCTCCAGTGTTTGAAAGCTTTGCGAATGTTCAGCGTGCACGCACACGTCAGTCACGCAAAATGTACATAAATAAACAATTTAAATTTTTATTAAACTGCTATTAAATCATACATTTAAGTTTTTGTTTTGCAGTTCTGTGACCCATTTACAGGTGCAAAATGCCCTGCACCTGATAGTCAGATAAGCACTTTTATCGTTTAAGAAGTTTAAGTTTTATAGATTTAATAGTTTTATTTAATAGTTTATTTTTATGTAATATTTTTATTATTAATTTATTATTTATTATTTTTATCTTTTCTTTTCTTTTTTTCTTTTTGTAGAAGGCCGGATTAATACCCCTAGAACTGCCCAATATATTTTATTTCTTTATGTATTTTTCTTTAAATTTAAATTATATTTCTTATTAAAAATAATGAAACAAAACTATAACAAAATAAAACAAACAAAAACAGTAAATGAAACAACAAACAACGAAAATTTGGAGCACAATATTTTATGAAGTTCACAAAATTTAAATTGTGCTTTTATATTTTTTATTTCTTCTTTTTTTCAATTATGTAAAAGCATTATGGACATAACATTCGCATGCAAATTCAAAAACATACGGCTATATTGAACCATCTCTTAATGCAGACTTTAAAAAAAAAATAAGTCAATAAATGTGTTTTATATTGACATGACAAAAAAAAACGAGTTTTTGGGGAGACAACATACTTTGTAGACTTTCTACAATTTACAATGCACAAGCTATAAGCAGCAATATCTGAAGGATGCAGAAAGATCGATTCATAAAACATAAATTATCTTTTTTATGTCCATTTTCGTTTTTTGTTTCAGATGAAAAAGCAATGGTACGGATTTCTCCGTTAGGACTTGACATTTCTGAAACCACAATTCATGTGTCTATGAAAACGCGAATAAAATGCTAAAAATTGTAACAGACATCCAGCGTATTTAACAGGGCACAGGCAAGTTGCCTAATGATTATAAATGTGTACGGAAAAAAAATTGCATTGTAATTATTTATTGTTATGAGTTAGGCCTATGAGTTTATTTGTTTCATAATCAGAAAAAAAAATTGCAAGCAATCACACCGGCGCCTCCTTATCACGCACCAATTTGTGCCTAGGCTATTTTTGCAATTTTAAATTAGCTTTTATTTTAATGTCCTTTTCAGTTTTGAGATAAAATTGCTGTTTTATTAGTTTAATTTTTTTTCTTAATTTTAGACACATTTCAGTTTTCAGTTGTATATATTTATTTATTTTTTTTTTCAGTTTTAGTATAAGTTAAACTGCAACGCAAAATTAATGCATATGGTAAATAAATTTCCCTCTCAACCTCAGATGCATTGATGGTCCCTTATTTCTTTTCACAGTGCACCGGATTAGAACGAAATGATAACGAAAACGATTATTTATTTTTGATAATTATTTTATTTCAGTTAGGTTTTCCTAAATTTTGTTATTTTTGTTTCGTTTTTTTTTTTTTTTCATTTGGACATTTCATTTTTCCACATTTCATTTTTTTTTTCCTTTGCCTAATTGCCTTTATTTTCGTTAAATACAGTTCTTAATACAACATATATTACCATTTTAACATGTAGCCTATACAATATTTCTTACATTTAAACAAAAAATTTAGAAGTAAAAATTAAATATATAATCGTAGTAAAAAAAAAAACAATGTGTCTTGTTTAGGTGACTGACATCACATCTCTTTAATTTGCTTTGTATTAAATAAAATTTTAAACATACAAAAAAAAAAGTTTTATAGATTAAATAAAACATTTACCAAAGAAATGCAAGTCAGCAGCACTGAGAATTATTCCTGAAGAGAAAACAAAATATCTGCACTCATTATAACCACTGTTGCGACTGTCCTGTCCTATTCTTCACCAAATCTGGTCTAAATGCAAGACAGATGCAGTTATAGTCTAAAACTAAATATTGACAAAATGATAACGGACCTCCAATTCGTTTATTATTAGTTGTTGTTGATCAAGATCGCAACAACTAATAATAAACAAAGGGATGTCGCTGTTATAAGAACGTATTTAAATGACTAATTTATGGATTAAAAAAAATTATGATCCCAAGCAGATTAAGAAAATATGGTGAATTTATTTTAGGCCTATTTTACAAATATTAATAAATGAATAGACTGAATAACGTTTCGCGTCTGCACAACAAAGTAGGCTAAATTATTTTTAACGTTTAGTGATACGAAAACAAAACGTGCAATGAAGAAAAATATTTAAGCAAGTTTATATATATATATATATATATATATATATATATATATGTGTGTGTGTACAGCCTGTGTGTAAACACTGGACCGACTATTGCTAATGGAAGAACAAAATAACAAAATGAATAAAACATAACTTCATTAAACATTCGATAAAAATGTTAAAATGTTTTGTCAGTTATTGTTTTTAAAAACTTCCATAATCCACTTTAGAGTTTAAGTAGCCTAATATTCAGAGAAAGACAGATAAACTAGGCCTAAATAAAATAATAAATAAAAATACATTTAGCCTTGTTCCACTATAAGTATCTGCATGCCCAGATCTCCGATTCTTCTAACGAAGTTTCAACCAATATCCGACGTTATGATTTCGATCATATGCGTCGGCTGTATCGGTTGATAAGCCAACGTGACTTCGACGTTGAATCGACGTTTTATTTTCGACGTAATAACGTTCTGATATACCGACCAAATAATGAACGTTGATTCAACATCGAAATTTGATTGACGACCGACACTGACCTTTACAACCAGAAATCGACGTTGAATCAACGTCAGCTTGCTGTCTGGGTCTGTTTTAGTTCAGCCTGTGAGAAAGTTTATGTAAACAGAAAAAAATACAGTTTTTGAATCCAGTCAGTAAATATCTGTAATATTCTCATCTTCACAGCTGTGTCTAGGTTTGGAAGCGAGCAGGAATATCTGGAGAAGTATCTGCTGAACTGAGATCTGCTGCTGTGAAGATGTTTATTAAAGTGGAGAGTGAGAAGAACATGAGTGAACCAGAACCTTTGAGAATAAAACAAGAGGAACCAGAACCTTTGAGAATAAAACAAGAGGAACCAGAACCTTTGAGAATAAAACAAGAGGAACAAGGAGGTTGGTGTTTAATCTTCATTCATCTTTAATGACTGTTTGTGGTACATTATTTGAAAGTTTTATTAATACTGAGTTTCAAGCTGCTTTAGATTTAGTTAATTGTAATAGAAACAATATTTAAATCAGATCAGTCTGTTAAAGTATAGATGGGGCAGCAAAAGCACTTCCAGATCTAGTAAGAAACATTTAAATTCTGCATAGGGATGCATCGATATGTATCGACCGATCACTTGCGCATTTTGTCAGTAAAGCCGGTTCTGTAATCAGCGGTAAATGCCATCAGGTGCTTGATTTCACGTTGAGCCGTATATACTACACACAGCCGATGAGCTAATCAAATCAATGTTCATTATCAGCGTGAATGTGCACAGCTCCTCAGTGAACAACGGCTGTGTGTAGTATATACGGCTCAACGTGAAATCACGCACCTGATGGCATTTACCGCTGATTACAGAACCGGCTTTACTGACAAAACGCGCAAGTGATCGGTCGATACATATCGATGCATCCCTAATTCTGCACAGAATTTTCGGTAACATTTTCTATGAAGACCCTATTTATAATACGTTATAAAGTATTTCTAAGGCATTGTAATTGAATGCATCATAAAAAAAAAATCTTATAATATGTTCGCATAAATAATAACAATTACAATATACTAAAGTACTTGAGTATTTGGGGTTTTAACTTTTAAGATTATGATTATTTATTAGACACAATGGGCGGCTAATTAAATCTACGCAATTTTTCATGGACTATATCCTATTACAATATATATATATATATATATATATATTTTTTTTTACATTATATTTCATTTTATTATGATGGGCCCCCTGGTCTACTGACTAGAAGCAACTTTCCAACTACACGAACACTCCTTTTATTATTAGTATTATTAGTCTAGTATTATTCGACTTAGGTTAAGGTTTGGCTAGGTAGAAGGTTCACAAACTTGCAAAGTTACATATCAGTTTGTCTTTTGGGGAACCATCAAAATACAGTGTTAGAATATATTTAGCATAATACTAATAATAATTATTGCTAGCTGTCATGCAGTTGAATAGTTACTAATCAAAAGCTGTCTAAAGGGTACCTTCAAAATATCTAACTAATAATACAAACGTGTCATGTTATCACATTCATCTGATACATTAACTTTTGGCTCTTTGATAGATATTATTATTGTTATTATTATTAATACTTATAAGTGCTCTTTGTATGCTTCCAGGTAAAGTGACATGCGTAACATGGACATGGTAATATATGAGACTTATGTTATAACTATGAGGAGATAATCACATGCTTAAAAGCTATAACCGCAAATAAATAAAAATTACAATACATTAAAACAGTTTTATGATACAACATACTATACATTTTTTTTATAATGCACTATGAATTCATTATAGTGCCTTAAGCATGCCCTTATAATGCATTATAAATATGGGCTTCAAAGAAAGTGTTACTGAATTCTTTTATGAACAGATAAAACACGGCTGATGCAGAAACAGTAGTGTTAGCTAAAGTCATGTCCAATGCTATTACATCATTAGTTTCAGGGTTTGGACATTTTGGGAGAGGAATTCAAGAACTTTTCAACGAAATTAAAATTTTGCATGCCTCCCGACTCAAGTTTAGTGCTTTGCTGTCAAATGTGAAATAAACATGTAATATTTTTTAGTAACTGCACTTAAACATTCAAAACAATAGTAATCTTATGGTTGACTTGTTATTCACTTTTTAGCATCAAATGGTGATGTGTTTATGCAGTTTGAGGTTTAAAAACATGTTATTTTCCACATACT
>NC_133361.1:97081784-97108527 GCF_049309525.1 Garra rufa
ATTATGAACATAAATCTAAAATAACAGAAAAGTATAACAATTGTCAAATAGTAAATAAAAAAAATAGAGGAAAAAAAAGTTTGTTTTAAATATCATTCTAACTATAATTACATATTATTTACATACTAATTGTGATTACAGATCAGGTTGTGACAAATCACAACAGAGTGTCTCCATATAGCACTTTGAGCAAATGATGCTTGTTTTGAAATCTTTTTTCCGTGTGTGTGTGTGTGTGTGTGTGTGTGTGTGTGTGTGTGTGTGTGTGTGTGTGTGTGTGTGTGTGTGTGTGTGTGTGTGTGTGTGTGACATGGTGTGTGACTTTTGGATTTTGGATCCAATGTCTCCCTTTTATTTGATTCATAGTCTCACATTCCTCTGTTACAGTCTCACCAATCTCATATTTGTGTGTGTGTGTGTGTGTGTGTGTCTATTTTGGAACTCTGATGGCTTACAGTCTCATGCTTTCATTGCTGTGTGCTTTATTTCTTACATTGATTGCCTCTATTTCACACATTCCCAAAATTAGCTTTTGAAATGACACACATTCATTTGTGTGTGCGTGTGTTTTTGTGTGTATAAGTGTGTGTGTGTGTGAGTGTATTGTAGTGTTTTGCACTCTTGATGTTTTAGAGAGTCACCCCTTCACAGTTGTGTGCTTTTTTTCTGGATTGTGGCTGATTTGTAGATTGTATGCACAAAAAAACTCTGTATTTTCATATTTTTGCCAATTTCCCATTCATTTCCTATGGCCGGTCATTTTGACCCGAAGACCCCGAGTGTGACTATTTTTTTTACGACCACTTAGACTTTTCCAATCCTGTCCCCAATTTTTTTGTGTGTTCATATACCAAGTACCATAAAAGTCACCAGGTTTCATACCATTCCGATGAAGCTACGATTTTTAAAATTTTTTTATTTAAAAAATTCCGGTCAAAAGTGACCGAAGAACCCCAGAGGGTTAAACGAACAGCTCGCGGGACGATTCGGGTCCGCGCTTATAAAAAGTCACCACATCCGCGGGAAATGGCTTTGAAACGCAGACACCAAAATCAAGAAATAAATATGGCTTTACATTACAAGAAACATCAAGGCTCGAAATTAACATCAATGCTCGCAATCAAAGCCATTTTGGTCGCATATGCTCCTGAAATATAATCTGTGCGACCTAAAAATATATTTGGGAGCTGACTACTGAAATTTAATTACTGTTGTGTAAATATATATATATATATAACCCTAGTTGATACTTTATCTCAACTTTTCAATTATTTCATTAATTTACAAATAAACAAATGCCTTTCCGATGTGATATAAGTGAAAAGGGAGACGATTTTCGAAAATGATTTCACCAAAAGGCGGACGCGAACTCGGGTCTCCCGCGTCAAAAACTAGATGTCACTCGTCTCATCACTTGCGCCACTGAAATTGTTCTTCAACAGCTGTCTTTCGTAATATTTGTAAATATGGCCTATTTGCATTGTGTAAAAGGTAAAAACACATTAAGTAAAAGGCACCAGACTACAAAATATGGCATATACTACTGTATTTTTTTTTCTGGGGGAGGACCCACCCACATTAATTTTGATTCCAACGCCCATGTGTATATATATATATATATATATATATATATATATATATATATTATACACAATAAATTCTTACTGTTGTGGCCCACCACTTGAGGGAATGTAGGGGGGGCCTCACACTAAGAGCAGCCTAGGGGCCCCTAACAACCTTAATCCGCCCCTGCACGCAGGCTCTTCATCAGATCATCTGCATGCTTGAAATCACATGCTATGCAAATTATTTTAAATAATTCTTTGATACTTTTTGGAGCCTTGCCTGATAGAGCTGATAAAACTGTGACGGTTTATGGCCATTGCCAAAATTCAATTTTTAGCGTATCTCTGTTGCAGAATTACTGCGCTACATACTTATATTTCTTGAGATGAGAGGGTAAAAAAAGATTGGATAGGGAAAGCTCTGACTGTGTGGATGTTGCCAAAATTTTTACTTGAACAAATGGATAATTGATTTAGTTGTCCAAAGGACAAGCACATATCAAAGCTTAATGTCGAGCTCTGGAGGCTGTTTCAAAGACGATCAGAAAACCTTAAAATCCAAAGCCGGACCTGAAATAATTTAACAAATCTATCAGGGTTAAAGTTGTACCATAAATGACCATTTAAGTTAATAAAATCTCACTAATTTGATCCAGGTTCAGTGAGTCAAGAGAATCTGATGTGCACGCTTATTCTTAGGGTGCTTTCACACCTGCCTTATTTAGTTCGGTTGAATCGCAGAGTTCGTTTTCCCTCTTGGTGCGGTTAGTTTGGGCAGGTGTGAATGTAGCAATCGCACTCGAGTACGCACCAAAAGCGGACCAAAAAAGCAAAAAGTACTGCGCCTTTTTGGACTAATCCAGCTGCCGTAGTCCGCTGTGCTGTTCATTATGGGATGAGTACAAGTATTTGTTGACAGTTAGCGCTTTCGCAACATAGCCCCATGACAGCTCGCGGACAAAGTTGTGAGGAGGTGCGGAGCCTCATAAATTTGGTCTGATGATCATGTAGGTCCCAACTTTCGAAAACTCACAAGAACATCACAATCTTTCCCATTGTTTAAGGGCCGTTCACATGTCGCGCCTAAAACGCGTGGAAGACGCTAGGCGCGCTGCTTTCTCTTTCTTTCCAAACTGCTCTGTAGCTGTGTGCTCCAGTGTCGTCTGCCGTTGCTAAGCAACTATGACCTGTGCTCTCCATAAATACGCGAAAGTTTCAGTAAAGGATAAATGGATTTTCAGCATTAAAAATCACTTGCAGTAGCTCTGCTATTATATTTATTCAAAAATGTTTATTCCTGTACAGCTATGATAAGCTGTTTCTCCAACTTGCCAGTGCTTTCAATGTTATTAAGGGAAAGGATGAAGCTGATTGGTTGGTTCATGTCACATGATCTGCGGTGGGCTTGCAGCATTCTGAAAAGTTGAAATGTTTTTTATCTCGATGCGGCGCGTTCGCGAATGGAAAAAAACGAGCGCGTCACACCGCCTGCGCGTCTCCATTCTGAGCGTGCATACCGCGCGTCTACATTGGAAATAACGAGCTTGAGTGCGCAAAAGACATGTGAACGGCCCCTAACAGTTTAGAAAATACGTTCAATACGCTGATCTATGTAATTCTCTATTATAGATCAGCGGTTCAATGACACGATCTGGCCAACGAGTGATGTGGATTTTGTCACATGACTGCATTTTGGTTCATTTCAACTGGTTCGGACCAGAGCGATCAGTGTGGTGTGAAAAGGACCCAAAACGGCAATGTATCATTTGTTGCCCTTGGTCTGGACCAAATGAACCGAACCACAGATGTGAAAGCACCCTTAAAGCAGTCCTTAATGTCAATTATAGATCAAATTGATCCACCATGGCAAATATATTTGTACCATTTAATATATTTGAGATGTTGTGTTTTCCTCAGTGTTTATTCTTCATAAGAATATGTTAATGTTAGAAAGTCATACAAAAATTATTTTGCTGTCAGGAGTGGACAAGGTTTACACAAGTAAACAAGCGCTGACACAATATAATAGTTATGCAGATTTGCAAATTTTACAATTTTTTTAAAATAAAACACTGAAATAAGTGCATTGCACTGTACATGTTTTGATGTTAATTGCTTTGTGCCATTAAACTGGGGTTAACTTTTATTTCTTTGTTTTTCCACCTTAGACCTAACAGCGCTGAAAGAGGAGAGAGAAGATCTGAATGAAACTGAAGAGAAAGACCAGTTTGGGAGTCTTCATGATTTCATATCTGGAGAAAAATCTGTTTGTTCCTTAGAGTCTGAAAAGACTTCCAAACAAAAAACAGCTGAAAAGACAGGAACTATGAGTATTTTCACTTGCTGTCAGTGTGGAAAGAGTTTCAAACAACAAGGACACCTTAAAAGGCACATGAAGATCCACACTGGAGAGAAGCCTTACACCTGCAAACAGTGTGGAAAGAGTTTTTCTGAAAAAGGAGGCCTTGACATTCACATGAGAGTTCACACTGGAGAGAAACCTTACACATGCAAACAGTGTCGAAAGAGTTTTTCTGAAAAAGGAGGCCTTGACATTCACATGAGAGTTCACACTGGAGAGAAACCTTACACATGCAAACAGTGTCGAAAGAGTTTCACTCAAAAAGGAGGCCTTGACATTCACATGAGAATTCACACTGGAGAGAAGCCTTACACATGCAAACAGTGTGGAAAGAGTTTCTCTCGTAAAGGATGCCTTAATATTCACATGAGGGTTCACACTGGAGAGAAGCCTTACACATGCAACCAGTGTGGAAAGAGTTTCAGTCAACGAAGAAGCCTTGCAAGTCACATAAAAAAGTGCAATAAAGAAAAGCTTTACAGATCCCCTTAGTCTGGAAAGAGTTTCAATGAAAGTGGAAACCTTAAAGTTACCAGAAAATACACACTACAAGGGAGCCTTTTTATCTGCCAACAGTGTGGAAAGTGTTTCACTCATAAAAGATACCTAAACATACACATGAGAGTTCACACTGGAGAGAAGCCTTACACATGCAATCAGTGTGGAAACAGTTTCCGTCAAAAAGGAAGCTTTGACAGGCACATAAAGATTCACAATAAAGAGAAGCATAACAGATCCCATTATCATGGACAGAGTTTCAAACTAAATGTATAGAAGGGACAGTTCCGGTCCTTGATTCTGATTGGCCACAACCAAAGCTGTTGTAAATTACTCTACAAACGTGCACCTCTTTGTGTCTCTGCAATCCCACAAAGGATTCCAATAAGAATCATATACAGGGCTTCAACAATGATATAAATTCTAATTCACATTTTAAAGCAATGCATTTTGTCCATGGTACACTTTACAGTGTCAACTAGCTATATTGTGTTGGACTGAGCTTAATGCATAAACGTGCAAGGAATAAAATGGACTATGGACAAAATGTTTGCTCTGTTTACAATGTAAGAACTTCACATTTGTATATCATGAATTGAAGAGGGAGCTCACAGGAAGTGCACTGTTTTTTGATTGAAGCACAATGAAGGATTCTGTTAGCATTTTAACATCAGTAAATGGGTTTAATTTGTGCACATCAGTTACTTGCTCAATTCTACCACCAACATTGGCGGCTTTGTGGAAGGCTGTAATAATCATATTTTGGATTGTATTAGGCAGTCCCTCCAGAAACTCGCGATGTTGCGATCACACCAATTCACGCGATTTATTAGCGGCCTTGCAATTTCATCCAATCACCGCGACTTTACCGCAAATTCGACCAATCAGTTTGGTCCGTCACTGCACGCAGCATTATTTTCACACAGAAGGACTTCCTTATCAGAGAAAGCAGGCATGATCGCAAATACATCACACTTACCTACAAATATCAAAAAAAAGACAACGCAAAGCAATTCCCCAATGTTCTCCATGAAAGTGGAGGGAAACAATTTTTTTAACAAAACTATTTTTCATGCTTTCACACGGTAATTTCATCAATCATTTATTCCAGTGTTTCCCCTACATAGTGGCGCCGCGGCAACAAAATGCTAAAAGTCTAAATATTTTACGGGGACAACATGATTTTCTCTTAATTGAACCTGCGCTGCAGCCTCCTAGGAAGCAGCAGTTGTCTGCTGTCAGATCTGCTTGTGATCAGAGCATACAAAAAGCCTCGAGGGGGAGGGGGGGCATAACTGATCCTCGTATCAGTGAATAAACAATAAAGAATAAAACATGACAGTAAAAGCTAAATTAGTAGGGCTGGGTAAAAAATATAGATTCTCCGATTTTAATCGATCTTCAATTTAACGCAATGATATCGATTCGGGAAATCCCCGAATCGATTCTTAATGCGCGTGCTTCAGCTTCACGTAAGAGGATATGAATATTCACCTCTCGTCCTGAAGGTGTCACCATCAGCTGCTTTTTTTCCAGAAAAATCTGGGGCCTCATGTACAAAGACTTGCGTTGAATTAATCCTAAAACATTGCGTACGGACAAACCTGTAAATGTGCGTACGCAGTAAAAAAATCAGATGTACGAAACACTGCGTACGCGGAATTCCACGCATAATCTCTTTGTACATCTGACTTAACGTGAAATTGAGCGCACGTGCACGAGCGCAAACCCCTCCCTGCCTCCTCCCCCGTATAAATATGGTAATCACTCCAATTTGGCAAAACCAAACGAAAAAGCAATGGCAAAAGCAAGCAAGAAGAGAAACTTCACAGAATGTGAATTGGAGGTGCTCCTATCGGAGGTAGAGCGCAGAAAAACTGTGTTATTTGCAAGTTTGTCCTCCGGAATTAATAACAAAAGAAAAAAATAGAGTGGGAGAGTTTAGCTGACGCGGTTAACGCTTTGGGGTCTGAACATCGTACTGTGACCGAATTAAAAAAGAAATGGTCCGACGTTAAGGTGCAGGTTAAGAGGAGAACAGCGGCGCACCGTCAAAGTGTGGACCGAACAGGCGGAAATTGAGCGCACATGCACAAGCGCAAAACCCCTGCCTGCCTCCTCACCCGTATAAATTTGGTAATGACTCCACTTTGGCAAAACCAAACGAAAAAGCAATGGCTAAAGCAAGCAGGGGAACAGGGGATGCTGAACTAACACCCTTTGAGGAGAGAGTTGCCTCAATTGTGGGCGACACTTTACTTTCTGGAGTAATATCCGTGTCTGTGGGAGACACGGATGTATTAGAAGAACCCCACAAAGGTAACTTCTCATTTTATGTCTTAACTTTGGTAAACATACCAGTTTACATTTAAGTTTCCAATACATGCAATGTAGCGGTACATAGGAGACTTTAATTTATGTATCCGTTGCATTCATAAATATGCGTGTACCCATAAAAAAATGGACTCAAATATCAGTTAACGTGCTTGTTTTTATTTAGACTTAGATGGTGCAGGAACATCCACTGGCACGCACTCGGAGTCATTGCCTCCTGAGCAGCCAGGACCCAGTGTCTCCGGCATTTCCAGCGCTCCCCCCAGTGCTGACGCTCGTCTG
The DNA here is from genome assembly GCF_049309525.1 of Garra rufa. Classification (NCBI taxonomy): domain Eukaryota; kingdom Metazoa; phylum Chordata; class Actinopteri; order Cypriniformes; family Cyprinidae; genus Garra; species Garra rufa. The sequence continues at coordinate 97,088,826 of NC_133361.1, forward strand.
TCAGGCCGCGTCTTGACGCATGCTGTTCTGGAGTCACAACAGCAAATTGTTAGGGCCATTGGAGAAGTTAACAGTCACCTAAAAATATAACTGATGCACTCACAGACATAAGCCAGTCATTAAAGGAATTGGTCAAAAAATAAATTACCTTTTCTCTGATTACCTTTTATATTGCCCCAACCACACGTTGGCGGGCTTGAATGGCTTATTGGTTGGGCTGTATGAACGCTGGTCCTGGGTCTGGGTCATCTGGCGGTGCCACTTCCTCACCAAGAGGTATGCCATGTCTGTGCGCGACATTGTGCAGCACACCACAGGCCAGCACGATGCGGCACACTTTGTAAGGGCGGTATAGCAGCACCCCTCCACTCTTATTAAGGCAGCGACCACCGGCATTTCAGCTGCCCAATCGCCCGCTCTAAGACTGACCGCGTGCGAGAATGGGCATCATTGTATCTGCGCTATTGGTCAGTTTGTGGGTTGTTGAGGGGGGTTAACAGCCACGTCTTTAATGGATAACCGCGGTCTCCTGATATGCAGTTAAATAATTACGCTCAATAAATTAAAATAAAACTCAGCAGGAATAATTTCTTTAAATACCTCACTCACCAAAAAGCCACCCATCTCGCACCCTGCCACCTTGGAGCCTCATCCCAACCATGCTGTTTGTGAGGATGAATGAATCATGGGTTGATCCAGGCCACCTTGCCACAATATTTGTTAGGCGCATTTGAGCATCACATATTATTTGCACATTTATTGAATGGAAATGTTTCCGATTCACGTATGCAAATTGTTCTTCAGATGGCGCCTTTATACCAATGTGCGTGCAGTCGATCGCTCCGATTACATTAGGAAAACCGGCGATCGCTGCAAATTGCGCTTTAATGTTTGGCTGGTCAGCTGCATGGTATGGAAACCTTATATACCTGCTAGACATGCGGATGATCCCGTCCCATACAGCTGGCATTGCACGACTCAAAGACGACTGGCTTAACCCCGAGCGGTCTGCCAGTTCCCTTTGGAAAGAACCAGTTGCCAGGAAACCAAGCGTTGTCAGCACCTGTAAGGGAACGGGTAATGCGTGGCTCCTCACTGTCTCTCTTTCCAAATTTGGACCCAACTCAGCAAAGAGCTCCAAGAGGATAGCTCTTGGAAATCTGAAACGGCTAATAAGCCAGTCATCATCGTGGGCCAGAAAATCACTGTGATCCCTAAAAACGCGTTCCCTTCGGATTTGGCCATTGACAATGTCCTCCAATAAGGCCAACACTGCCATTGCCATAGACTAAGGGATGTATACATTTGCAAATGCTTTTATATGTTCTAAATCACATAATTGGTAGAAAAATATTGTCTCAATTAACCCATTTTATCAATTATAAATTAATAGCAATGTTTTTCACGTGTTGGTGCGATACTTTGTAGTGTGCAATTTAAAATAATTGCCTCTAGGAGTCGCCAAGGGAAATAAAACAAACACACGCACAAAAAATACACGTACGCCAGACATGGAGTTGGCGTGGATCAACGCACATTCTCACGTTAATTTCACTGTTAGTAAATCCGACCGTGAGCATGAAAACTGGCGTAAGCAAAGTTTTTGTGCGTACGCAGCGTTGATACATGAGGCCCCTGGTGATCAAAAATTATTAGGCTGTAGTTAAGAACTGTTAGTTTTATGGACAGTTAGAATGTTGTGTATTATGAGTGGCCTGTTTTGAATTTAGAAAAATGTTCTATTTCTTAAACATGTTTGAAGTTCTTAATAGATTTCACTTTTGCACATTTACAGTCTTTTTGTTTTTTTACAGTAATGTGCATTTTGCAGCTAGTTTACATGGTGTACAATGGATGCACTTATTTATGACTTCTTGTTACAGTGTTCATTTAAAATAAAAGTTGTTTAAAATAAATAACTGTGTGCACCCTATTATTAATGTAGATGTGTATTTCAGTAATAAACTTAAGTAGGAGAGTTTCAGTTACCAGCATCTATATCAAAATAAGGATCCCATGTCTGCAAAACTAACATTTTAAATGAAATATTGATAGCTTATCGATATCGAATCTAATCGAAATCTAATCGAATCCATAAAAATAAGAATCGAATCCCCGAATTGGTCACAATACCCAGCCCTACAAATTAGTTACAGAACATAAATATATAAGATTTGTAAAGGTGAAGCATGAAATAATAATAATGTTACCAAGCAAGTAACAATATGTGTGGACAAGTAATGCAAGAATAAAGAGAAGATAATAGTGATAGTGAGTGAAGACACTATCACTATTTTTTTTTTTTTTTTTAATACACATCTCACTGGTAAGTTTATTTTATTTTACAAGTCCTTTGGGCTTACCTGGAGCCCATGGGCACCACACTGGTGACCCCTGCTTTAAAACAGTGTTCTAAGCAGGGTCATTTTTGAAAGTTTTGTACTGGTCTTTTAGAAACAAAATGGTTGACATTGTGCATTGGGCTGTACTGGAGAAAGTAATTGTTTAATGTCATTAACAAATATGCATGTTCTGTTTACTCTTTGTCTCCTAAGATATGTGAAGACTGGGTTGCCACATGTACAGCCTTGAATATTCCAACCTCCAAAAGTGACCACCAAGCAATGAGGAAGTTTCTTTTTGAAAATGTAACGAATGGAGGAGCCATTCCTGGATTTCACCAGCTGCAAGAAAAATACCTAGGCAATGTTTACCTGAAAGAAAAGGAGGCACTCAGAAAACGTTTAGCCAAAAAGCCTGTTGCAGTCATATTTGATGAGACACCAGATGTAGAGGGGAGATGTGTTCTAAACATTCTCATTGCACCCTTGGAAAAGGATGAATCTGGCAGAATACTGGCCTACTTGGCAGACACCGTCTTCCTAGAGCAGTGCAACCACTCAACTGTCTCAGTGTCTGTGGTCAAGTGTCTGCAGGAATATGACATAGCAAATGAGGATGTCATTGTTTTTGACACTGACAATGCAGCCTACATGAAGAAAGCATATACAGCTGTTTTGCAGTCTTTATTCCCAAACTCACTGCACGTTACGTGCATGGCCCACATAATAAACCTCATCGGTGATTCCTTCCGCAGACCTTTTGACCAGCTAAATGCATTCATGCTCAGCTTTTCGCAGATGTTTTACCATGCTGGCTCTCGGGAAAGAAGATACCTCCAGTTCATGTCAGGAAAACATCCTACAAGACAAAAGGCAACCATGGCTCCAAATCCCTGTGCTACACGGTGGAACTCCTGGTTCAGTGCGGTGCAATACCACTCAGAGCACTTTAAACTCTACAAGGAGTTCATAGAGATGGAAATATAGGTAAGACTCTTCCTCCTTTTAGTACAAATTCTCACAATGATAACAAGTTTCCAATTCATCCCAGTTTACACTAGCATGTGCCCTAATAAACATGTTAAAGTTTTTGCTTTTGGATCTGCTTATGTAAACTGCGTTGAAGCAGGACTAAATTCTGTTTTAATTCTATTCACAGGTGTGTGGCAGCAGTGCACCGCAGTCTGTGAAGAGACTCCATGAGATGCTACAAAATGAAGACATGGCTCACTGTCTCCAGGTTCAGCTCAGCATCATGGCAGATAAGTGTGAACATATTCTACAGCTACTCGACATCTTTCAGAGCAGGAAACCTATAACCACCAAGGTTTTTTGACTACTTAGAGGATCTACAGATGATCTTTACTGCAAACAAGGAGTTACAGTATGAATCCTGTGCTTAGCACTTTGAAGGGCTTGATGTCCATCATGCCACCAAAACACACATCCTCAACTTAGTGCATCTTGCGTACAGCAATGCAGAGGAAAAACTCACCAAGTACATGTCAGAGGGACAACCTGCCATCAACTTCCTTCGAGAAGTCAGAGTGTTTGACCCTCGTTACATTTCATTCATGGAGGACAGTGTTTCTGGCTACACACACATCCCAGGCTTCAGTGCTGTCCCCAATGATGAGTTTGATGCCTACTTCCAACGCCTGGGTCCAGCAGCACTCAAAGTGTCAGCATGTGGAGTGGTAGATCTATATGTGTTTTGGGATGGGCTTCTCGAGAGACTTCCTGTACTCAGTGCCTTAGCCAAACGGTACAAGGATGTCATCGTGAACTGAGCAGATGCTGAAAGAAGCAACAGCCTTTACAAGCTTGTGCTATCCAGCAGAAGAAGATCAATCACTAACAGCAACCTCAAAGCCTTGGTCTTCTTGTACCACAATCAGCAACTCGCTAGTGGAGTGTTTGAGAGGGATGAGCTCAAGATCGATTGTGGGCCCGACTCTGAGGATGAAGTGGAGGACAGTTTGGATACTTAGGAAGTTAGCGATGAAGAATGAACTGTCTTACCATTCTAATGAATGATTTGATTGTTGACGTGTTTTACTCTGCATTTCATATGCTATGTTGGAAGAACATCCAGTTGGTTCATATTTGTTCACACTGGACAATGTCAAGTTGAATTTAAAAGAAATTGGCTTTTTTTATTTAATGAAACAATTTATTTTATTACAAGATTATTCTTTTTGAAACTTGTTATGCGCATTAATTGTCAGGGCTTAAAATAGCCTTTGCACTTTATTCTAATGCAACTGATTCACTGCATTTCATATTTTATGTTGGAGGAACATCCAGTTGGTTCATACTTGTTTACACTGGGCAATGTCAAGTTGAATTGAAAAGAAATGGGCTTATATTTTTTGCCCATGAATTGTCAGGGTTGAAAAATAGCCTTTGCACTTTATTCTGATGAGCAAATAAAACATATTTTGCCAGATTTTTTTAATTCCTGTGCTTTGGGGAGTAAGTTTGCAAAGAACACTTAAAAAATTCATAACATGTTTGTAAAATCATAAGGTAATGCAATTCTGTTGAGAAAAATCTGTTTAAAAAAATTGCAACTTTTCCCGTAACTTTTTGAAAAAGCTGCCGCAAAATCTGGCATTTTAGGCCACAACAATCACAACTGATATAAGAAGATATAGGGCCGATAGATCATTACAAGTAATGCCTATGAGCGCTTGTGGTGTGAACAGCTTTATTGTTTTGACGTGCTGCTTATTTTATCTACAAATGATAAATTGGTGCCTCCACTGTCTCAGAGTCTATTTAAAACCAAGCCGCAGTCATCAATTGGAATGGCTTGTTAAGTGAACATTAGCGTTTATATCGTCTGCACTATTTAGTATAAAAGTTTATTAAATCTATCAGATCTCAGCAAATAATGAATTAAACAAATTCAAAAACAGCATTACCAGCTTCTATATTCAGCTTCAGTGACAATTTATTCTCTTCGTATGGCTACAAAGGTTTTTGGAAATATGAATACATCACAACAGTCCTGATATAAATTACAGGAGCAGAGATTATTCAGTCATGCAGCTCTGGTGCAGCATCACAATGCTCCTGACACTGAGAATGAGTTGCTCTACTGTGGTGTTACTTTACTGAACCTTCTTGATGAACATTTACCAATGTTGCTTACCATTGAAGACTCCATTATGAAATCAAATGAGTAAAAGAGCTCAGGTGAGAACACAATACTCTCTAGTCATCTTTAAGTATTCATCTTTTTACATTTCCTCCTATATTCCCATATTCACACTTAATGGGACACCAGTTATTACTCCACATACCAATATTGTTTTACCCATTTGACTAAAACTTACAATCATTGCTCACATACCATTTTCATTTGATCACTTTATTCATCTGCTCTTTACTATTACATATAACCATCAATCCTCCATCTTCAAGTACTTTTGCACACTTGCAGCAAAGACTTCTCTCTGGTGTTATTACATGACACACATCACGCTGATAACATAAACATACAGATCTCTCATGTGTGAAACCTCATGTGGTATTGAAGTGCTGCTTTATATCTGAAACTCTTTCCACAGTGATGACATATAAATGGTTTCTCTCCAGTGTGAAGGTTCATGTGCCTGTTAAGGTTTCCTTTTTGGTTGAAACTTCTTCCACATTGCTGGCAGGTGAAAGGCTTCTCTCCTGTGTGAACTCTGAAGTGGTCTTCAAAGTGTTGTTTATGATTAAACCTCTTTCCGCACTGAGGGCATGTGTAGGGTTGCTCTCCAGTGTGAATTCTCATGTGGACTTTAAATTGTTGTTTTTGACGAAAACTTTTTCCACACTCAGAGCATGTGTAGGGTTTCTCTCTCACATGAGTTCTCATGTGGACTTCAAGGTTTTCATGTTGATCAAAACTCATCCCACACTGATCACACGTGTAAGACTGATCTCCATTGTGAATTCTCATGTGTCTGTTAAAGTTTTCCTTTTGAGTGAAACTTACTCCACACTGTTGGCAGGTGAAATAACTTCTTCCCGTCTTTCGATTTATTTCTCTTAAGGAAGTCGTTTCAGTCTGTGACCAACTAAAAGATTTTTCTCCATTTATGAAATCATGATCTTTCTCTTCCATTTCATTCAGTTCTTCACTCTCCTCTTTCAGTGCCATCATGTCTAAGGTGAAAAAGACAAGTACAAGTTAACCTCAGTTTAATGGCACAAAACAACAGATTTCAAAACATCTAAAGTGTCAAAACTAACATATAACTACATCCTATATGCTCTAAGCCAGCGGTTCCCAATTCCAGTCCTCAAGCTCCACCCGCTCTGCATATTTTTCATGCCTCTCATAGTTAATGAACCTGATTTTGACAATTAAGTCAAACAAGTTGAGTGAAAGTGACGGCTGTCGCCAGACTTTATTTCACATACGTCATCATTACATCAGAGCAAGAACACATGCATGAACTATTATTTACCTATTTCACATGAAAAATGTTACTCAATCCTAGCAGTGAACATTAACATTTAAATATTAAATGACAAAATTCGTTAAATGCTGTTTTTAAATGAAAGTAAAAAATGGTCTTTAAGAGAACTTTAAGAAAAATATGAATCTAAAATCTGCAGGAAGGCACAGTGTAGAAAACACCTGCCAAAGGCAAAATTAATTGAGAATAGGATAGTTCAGCTTTGAGAATGAAAACCAACCTGTTTATTCTTCAGTATCTTCATGTTTGACTCTGAATGTTTCTTCAATCCTCATGTCTTCATGCTCATCTTTAATAAACGCCATCTTTGTTTGTTCCTCATTATCTTCATGTTTGACTCTGAATGTTTCTTCAATCTTCATGTCTTCACTCTCCTCTTTAATAAATGCCATCTTTATATTGTGTGTCACGTGGATCTCAGTTGCTCCACCAGGAGTTTTTTTTCTGTGTTTGGAAACTTTTTCCTGTTTAAGATGACAGTAATTATCAGGAAAAAAAATGAAAAAAAATCTCAATCAGCTCTGGTTCAGTAGTCAGTGCACTAGTAAGGGAGTTAGAGTGATAGTTTATGGACTTAAATGATCTGATTAGACAAACAATCAAAACTTTAACTTAGGCTACTATTCAGGTATTTAATGATTAGTATATTACATTTAGTATATTAAATAAATTATTATAGTATATTACGTTAATCATTCTAAATGCTGTTGTATTTTAAGATTGTAATTACAACAACAAAACATTTGTAATTGTAAAAGTTGTCATTACTCATGTTTGAGTTTGTTCTCGTTGTATAAACACTGTTTTGAGCAGCAGGTCTCTCAGCGAGCGGCGATTCGAAACAGTGAATCATTTTGTGAATCAACCGATTCAATTGACTCGGAGTTTGTAACTCGTGTTTCTGATCTGAATCACTAACAGAGAGAGAAATCAGACGCTGTGTGGATGCGCTTTAATAACGTTCATCATTAGATAAAATATTACCATGTTGCATTCAATAATTATTACGTTTACATCGCTTGTAAGCCATATAAAACAGACTGAACGTATGGTATGAATTTAAACATTTAAAAGTTTAAACAGTAAAGACTACAAACCTTTCTTCAGCTGAAACAAAGATGCAGGAGCGCGGAGCAGCCTTATGACATCATACACCAGATCAAAATAAAAGTCCTGTTCACGCGCTTCTGTGTCTACAATCCGATAAGTGCATAGATATTTACAAAAAGGAAACATATTCGAATAATAAATCATGACAGTAGTATTCAGAGTTTTATTTTTGGTGAAAAACTTATTGAAATGTATATAAAGAAACTTTTGTTTATAGTTTTATTTACTTATTTATGTATTATTAGTTTTATTTTTTCCAAATGTGAGTTCTTTCATTTATTCATTCTTGTATTTATGACAACATCTATTTCCACAAGTGTTTCTTTCCATTTTATTCATTATATTGACATTTATTTATTAGACCTTTCTTTGTTAGCAAGGGCCACAGTAGCACCTTGTGGTGTCACCAACCAAAAAACAATTGCTTATTTGCATCAAAATTACCCAAATGGTCGCTGTGTAGTTGCATCTTTTCTGTCTCTCACAAACTTTCATGCAAAACTTAATCTTATTAGACCTTCTATACTTTTATGCATTACTGATACAAATATACATGAATGATTATGTAATAATTTTAAGTTTGAGTTGAGAATAATTACTGTTTTAGCTTGTTAGACCAAAATGTCAGCTAAGTGTGTTGACTGAAAACTAGTCTTCACATGTTGCCGATGAGACAAATTGAAGGATTGACTGAAAGTGTAAAGCATGTGAATGATTATGATAAATTCACTTCTGAAAAGGATTTGAGCATAAATTGTTTACTACTTCCAGATCAACCCCACTCTCTAAGTCCTCAAACATGGTTAAATTGGAGGAACTCAAGAGAGTAGGAAACCTCTTTTCAAAGATGTCCTTTTTTGTCCTCGCATGGTACTTGTTTTTGAATGCAATATTTAATTTATTCATTTATTTGACTAATTTCATAACTCAAAGTTCTCTTTCATCATCTTGTGTTGTGTTGTGTTGTGTATATTGGGTCAGCTTCATGCACATTTGTCCCATTTGCTCAATCACCACCAGTTGATTTAGATTTTTTGGGGTTTGCTTGTTCCCAGGAGATTTTTTTAAGTGCACTCTCAAATCAGGAGGACTTTTTCCACATGCTGCTTTGTATGGACTCTTAAGAAGTTGAATATGATTGGTGAGAGCAACCAAAATCAGCAGTGTTCACACAACACTCTGAACTTTGAATCTGGCAACTTTGGGCAGCCCACAATTGTTATATCAGAGGTATGTTTTGAGGAACTGATAGCCATGTCTCTAGTACCCATTGATGTAAAATTGCTGGGAGTGAGCACAAGGACCATACGCCAGAAAATATCAGAAATGGGGCTGAAAATGAATACACACTGAGTTTTTATTCTTAAAGATTTTAAGTATATAGTTTATCATTAGCTCAATGGTTTAAGCAGGTTTTATGATATATTTAGTTTTTAAATGAAAACTGCAAACCAATCAATCTATAAATTTTTTACTTTTTTTAACACTAACTTGAAATTCTGAATGCGCAGATGGGAGTCCACTTAATGATATACAATGTGTGTAATTATTACTTATAAATGTATATAATTATATTTGTGTATGTGTGCATTAAGAGTACCATTGCGGCGGCGAGGACGATGCTGAGCCAAATAAAGATAAAGATATCTTCTGGCGCGCAGCACGTTAAATGAACCAATCAGATAAGGGTACATAGACAGTCTGAAAACCTAATTTGATTGGCTATGAGATGAAGGTAATCCCCCAGTGCTTATATGGAGCAGTTTGGTAGATTGGGGTCTAATTAGTTTGTCTAAGTACACAGGTTACACCATAGTTCAAATGCAGCAAACTTTAATTGGCAGCAAAATAAAGAGGTAACCATTTAGTATAGGGACCAATTCTTTAACTAGTCACACAGTTACACTGTCAGCAGAATCTCATCATACCTGGGGTCCGTTCTTCGTACCTCGCTTACTACATCCAAGATCAAATGACACATCCAAGATCAAATCATCGCGCTAACTATGAGCTCGCTATTCCGGTTCTCCGAACGCACCTGTTGTTGATTATTGGTATAGCTGGATGAAGTAATCTGAGATCACTGGGTGGCTTAAAAGGGGCTACGTATCGATAGTAGAAACATTGATCGGCAACTCTGTGATTGGTCGGCGAACATGACGAAGGAGCGCGCTCAGTATTTTTCTGCAGCAGAGCAAGAACTCTTGATTGAGGGATTTCAGGAGTTTCAGAGTTTAATTAAAACGCAAGGGAAAACTGCAAAGGCTGGAAAAGCAAGGAGAGAGGGCTGGCAAAAAGTAGTGAACAAATTAAATGCGTTAATGCTGCCCATGTTACATGTTTTTTCCTTGATATTGTTACGGTACGGTGCTGGATAAGACGAGGCGATACACGAATTACAAATACAAAGTCTTTTAATATAATCCAAGGAACAGACAGATCAGGAACACGAAGAATCTCCACACACCAAACGTAAAACATCAAGCAAAGACCGACAGTAAACTCAACTCAAAGACAGATTTATAAAGGGTGGCTAATTACAAAGACAGGTGAAACAGATAACAAGGACTAAACCAAAGCAGACAGATTAGCAGGGGGAGACAATGGGAGAAACCAAATACATGACATGACTATGACAGATATGTTATTTTATTTATATTTTTCTTTTTTTATACACTACCGTTCAAAAGTTTGGGGTCAGTAAGACTTGTAATAGTCTTTAAAGAAGTCTCTTATGCTCATCAAGGCTGCATTTATTTGATTAAAAATACAGAAAAAAAACAGTAATATTGCAAAATGTTTTTACAATATAAAATAATGTTTTTTAATATATATTTTAACATACTTTGAAATAGAATTTATTCCTGTGATGAAAAGCTGAATTTTTATCAGCTGTTACTTCAGTCTTAAGTGTCACATGATCCTCAGAAATCATTCTAATATGCTGATTTATTATTAGAATGATCAATGTTGGATATTATCAACAGTTGTGCTGCCAAATATTTTTTGGAACCTGTGATTTCCCCCCCCCCAGGATTCTTTCATGAATAACAAGTTTAAAAAGCACAGTGTTTATTCTATATATATATATATATAACAATGTAAATTATTTATTATTAACTTTTAATAAATTTTTAATTATTAACTTAATACATCCTTGGTGAATAAAATTATTAATTTACTTTACTTATAATACTTTTCTTTTCCCACGTGAGTCAGTCCGTGTCAGTCGTGCTCTTTAACCATTATCAGATGTGACCTCGCCATTTCAACCAATCATAACCCGCCAGGAGCGCAGCCTGAATCCTGTTTACATGAAATAAACCTGCTCCAGAGCAGGTTTAAACTTGCGCACCTGTTGCTATGACAGCAAGTCCCAGATGAGCTTCGAAGAACCGAGCGATCCAAGATCATGCCAAATCGTCAACAATCAAATCCAGCTAACTTAGTTAGCGAGGTACGAAGAACGAGCCCCAGGATACGAACAGGAACGTAAACGGAAAGTGCCACGCCAGGAGAAGGAGGAGCAAGAATCAGTCAGGCACGTCCACACCGTCAAAGTAAAAGTACTTAAATAGATCGTTCCCCTTATTAATCCACTAACCACACCCCCATCAGGCCAACGGACCACGCTCACTTATCCTGCCACACTAGAAAGCAAAAAAGCAGAGTCTGAGAGCTGCCCACTGAGTAAAGAGGTTTCATTAGGCAATGGAACATCGCAAATTTTCCTGGAAACATGCATCTCATGTTATTCTCGGTTAGGGAGAGTAGTTGTTTGTTTTGACAAAAAAAAAAGAAAAGAAATACTTAGCACTGCCCATGCTCTAAACCAAGGAATTCATGTCCTCATAAGTCCATTGCCAAATGGCACTTGAACTATGACATCATTACAGAAACTGGTCCACAAGATGTGCACAGTACTGAGAAAAGTATTTAATATCCACCTGATGGAAACGCTTTGACTGCAATTGTCCTTTACTTGTTGAACAGCAAAAAATTCCCAGCTATTCTGCCAAAAGATGTTTGTTCACCACAGAACATGGAGACACTGCCCAAGCACCTCATTCCACTAGAGACCTTTTGCACTGTATGCCCTGGAAAGATCTCTCTTCCGGACCCAATCTTAATTAGACAGAAAGCAAAGATTGTCACGTTCACTGGCATACTTGGAGGTGTGTAATTTAATTGTTAATTTATATTACAATGCACAGTGATTCCCATGATAAATACAGTATTATTTTCCTTCCTTATAGATGTGACCACATACTGTAAAAGGTGTGAGGTGTGTGGACATTTTTACAGATACCAGGAATGGACAGAGGGGCTGCACAATTGCGATGACCACACAATAATATCACTGCATCTTTGCCTGTTTCTATAACAGTCTGTACAGGTCATCTCCACTTCACTGCAACTTTAATGCACCTATCCTTTTTTTTCAACAAACACATGACTTGCATGTTTTTTTTTTATGTACAAATGTATTCATTATTTTAAAAACGGTTATAAGATTCTTTATAAGCAAGTGTATGTTTGTACTTTAGTTAATTATGGTATTATGTGTTATTTTATTTTTCTGTCCTAAAAGCTTCTCCCTTAAAGGAGTAGTTCACTTTCAGAACAAAAAATTACAGATAATGTACTTACCCGCTTGTCATCCAAGATGTTCATGTCTTTCTTTCTTCAGTCTTAAAGAAATGGTGTTTTTTGAGGAAAACATTTCAGGATTTCTCTCCATATAATGGACTTCTATGGTGCCCCCGAGTTTGAACTTCCAAAATGCAGCTTCAAAGGGCTCTAAACGATCACAGCCGAGAAAGAGGGATCTTATCTAGCGAAAAGATTGGTTATTTTCTAAAAACATTTATCACCTATATACTTTTTAATGTCAAACGCTCGCCTTGCCGAGGTAGAAACGACAAGCATTTGCGGTTAAAAAGTATATGAATTGTAATTTTGTTTCAGAAAATAACCCCTCATTTTGCTAGATGAGACCCTTCTTCCTCGGCTGTGATCGTTTAGAGCCCTTTGAAGCTGCATTTTGGAAGTTCAAACTCGGGGGCACCATAGAAGTCCATTATGTGGAGAGAAATCATGAAATATTTACTCAAAAAACATAATTTCCTTGCGACTGAAGAAAGAAAGACATGAACATCTTGAGTGACAAGGGGGTGAGTACATTATCTGTACATTTTTGTTCTGAAAGTGAACTACTCCTTTAAGATCATGTTTGATAAACACTCACATATGTCAACAGAAAAGCTGACATGATCTATTACAGAATTACGTTGGCAGGGCCTTGGACATCTTGGAACAGACACACCAAATAAATGGACTTGCACAAGAAGGGAGCTTTTTAGCATGCCAGGTAGTGGTCTTTCTTCTCTTAACATGAAGCTAGTAACTAAATGCCAAAATCAAGGAAGATTCTGGTAATCTGTCCTGCTTTGTAATTAATCTGATTTGTAATTAATGGCTGTTGCATCTGTGTTTACACAGGTTGATGCCTTGAGGAAGCTTGTATAAGAATGTGGTGTGGATTCAAAGGGCTCCAAAATGGATCTTCTTCTCCGTTTGAGGTATGAGATGAAAACAAGGAGCACTTATGACAAAGTGTTTCAAAAAGTTTGGGGAGCATCTGGTAAATGTCCTACATATACAGTGGCATGCAAAAGTTTGGGAACCTCTTGCAGAATCTGTGAAAATGTGAATAATTTTTTATTCTTATTTTTATTCTTTTATTTAGTTAGAGTAAGATATTTTTTTTTACATAAAAGAGGTTTACATGTAGTCCACAAGACTAAAAAAAATGCTGAAATGAAAATAACCCCCTCCAAAAGTTAATAACATAATCCTGTGTGTGGTTACCTGGATGATCTAACACTTTTTTTTTTTTTTGTCATGTTTGTTTTGGTTTTTTATGAAAAGTCCCTTGTTTGTTCTGAACAGTTCAACTGAGCACTGTTCTTTAGAAAAGTCCTACAGGTCCTGCATGTCCTTGCAGGTTTTTAGTTCTTCCAGCATCTTTTGCATAGTTGAACCCTTTCCAGCAGAGACTATGATTTTGAGATTTTTTCACAGTGGACCTGGGACTCAAACACAACTATTAAAAAAGATTCAAATATTCACTGATGCTCCAGAAGGAAACGCTTTACATTGGGAGAATTTATTTTAATTTGAAGATCAAAGTAAATTGTACTTAATTTCTCTTCCCAGCAATTAAATAGGAAAATTATTATATTTTTAAAATAAGATTTTTTTTTTTACTTTTTCGTCATGTTGCATCGTGTCTCCTTCTGGAGCATCAGTGAATGTCTTAGTGATTAAAAAATAAGTGATTAAAAAATCACTTTTTTAATAGTTGTGTTTGAGTTCCTCAAGGTGGATCATACAGTCACTGCTGGAAAGGGTTCATAATGCAACAAAAAATAAAAAATAAAAAAAATAAAAATGAAGAATGAACCTGGAGGATTTTCCTGAAGAACAGTGGCCAAATAATAGTAATAGATCATCCAGGTAACCATACACCGTAATCAGAACCAAGGGTTCCCAAACTTTTGAAGGGGGTTATTTAAATAATTTCAGCAATTTTTTCTCCTGTGCACTATATGTAAACGCATTTTATTTAAAAATAAGTTGCATTTTGTATGATCTCTTATTTTGTTAAAATTGCTCACATTTTCACAGATTCTGCAAGTGGTTCCCAAATTTACATGCCACTGTATGTAGCTCCACCATTTATGTAATGATATAAGAAAATATTTAATTATTGTAAACCTGTCACTATGAGTCTGTACGTGTACCTGAAGGCAGCTAGGCTAATGGCCACACTAATCATGTGTATTTCCATTTGAAGGTGGCTGGGCAGTTATCATGTGTCCTTGTGGCATTGTGAACTCAAATTCAGAATAAGAACTGAAAGTCCACGTGAGGTATATTGATCCTTCAGGAGATCCAGACACACTGGACACATGAACTCATCCTGAGTTTTCGTGAATTGAGGAGATTACGGTTTGATGTGTGAAAAACAGGTTTTTCTTGCAACTACAAAGGTCTCAAAAAATGAAATGTCCATTCGATGTAAGGCAGATACTGAGGCCAGATTACACCCAGCTCTGTGGCATATTTTGGATTTTTACAAATTTTGGCAAACCTGAAGTCAAAAGAGGAGGAACACTACATTTACTGTTGGGTTCAAATCCACCTAAATTGAGTCTGAGTCTTTAACCAATCAAGTCCAAATTGGGGCGAGTCGGACTCAAGTCCAAGTTTGAGTCAGAGTCCAACTAAACACTACTCTTTGTCAGTCGCTTAACCTTGTGTTAGCCTTTACAACTAAAATAAGGCAATGTAACAAAAGCAAACATCTGTTGCATATTGACTTTTGGATTTTTGATTTCACACCATCTCATAATTAGCGTCCTGCTCAGCAAACTTTTAAGTTATAAATGTTTTGTGACATATTTCAGAGTGAAACAGCTTTTAGAATGTGAACAATTATAGAGCATGACAGGACTTGACATTATTTGTTGTTGTATAGTAGCCTAAATGTATAAATCTATCTTGGATGAAATTGAGGCTGTAAGGGTTATTGACAGTTATCAAGTAGCAGTCTATGGAAGAAATGGAATATCTCACACTTCTGGCATTTTTCCCTTCAGGACTGACAAACTCACTATTGTTGAGTTAAATTGAGTTATAAAGTCTGAAATACAACATATAAACAACATTAAAAAAATCGAAAAGGTAAATGTAAAATGTTAGAAGTTTAAATAGCATTTTCCTGCCTCCACAATGCAGCTGCAAGTGACATAACTTAACATCTAAATAATCCAGGATAGTGAATGACTTCCCCAAAGAGGGGGAAAACGTAAATAAATATTAATAATAACAATATTAGTCGCAAGAATGAAAGATGGTAAATTTGCAGCCCCTCTGCCTTAAAATTAAATAAAATATAAACATTTCTTACGATACTAATAACTGTGGAAATGCATTAAAATACGCATATAATAGACATCAGTGTGTATCGAGACTTTTATTTTGCTCTGACGATAACGTCACAAAGCTGCGCTGCGCTCCTGCATCTATGATTCATTTGAAAAAAAGGTTTGTGCTTTTTGTTCTATCTCTTTACACATATTTACAAGCTACATACAATATATGAACACGTCTTAAATATAATGTTGTAATACTTTATTTGATGTTATTTTTTGAGCAAAGCGCATCCTCATATTATTAACAGAAAAGGTGCGTCTCATTTTGCTCCCCATTTGAGAATCAGTACATCGTTCAAATAATGGGCTGCGTCCGAAATCGCCTACTTCTCTACTATTTAGTAGGGAAAAGCAGTAGGCGAGCAAATAAGTATGTCCGAATCCTAAGTATTTATAAAAGAGTAGGCGAGAATTAGTAGGCGAATGCACTAATTCTCGCGAGATTCGGGCGTACGTCTACTTAAAGTGCGTCCGAATATGCCTACTTAACTACTATATAGTAGGAAAAAAAGAGTACGTGAAGAAAGAAGTACGTCCGAAACCTCAGTATTCAAAAAAGAGTAGGCGAGAAATCCCCGGATGTCCTACTGCTTCAGCCCAGATCCTGAAGTCTTCATCGATGGATACTTTTCAATCCCAGGAGGCCAAAACGTCATCATCGAACGTGATTGAGAACCACGACGAGGGTGTTTACAAATGTGAGTATTACAACCAAAACACGGTTCCCTGTCTTAAAAATCATATTTGTTGAGCTACTTTATCGTAAACTGTTGATTTGCATAAGGTGCCAAGATGTTATACAGTATGCTATAGTTAGTATATTTGTGATTTCGCTGTTAAAACATGTTTTATGACGTATAGCGAACATTAAGCTTCAGGTAGCACACGCACGTCTTTAAAAGCGGATTTACATAAAACATATACATTTTAAAGACGTTTAATAAATGTCTATTTAACAAATGACAGGAAAATGTTCTAGACTAGAGCAACACAAAACACAAAACATCTGAGTGAGTGATGGACGTTATGTGAGAATTCACTGTCACTGCTTTACATTAATGTAAGTAATGTAAATAAACACATATACATATAGTAGGCCTAACTGAACTTCAAATTCATTTCAAATAGAGCTATAACAGAACTTTTCTGATTCTTGATTTATGTGCCTTTGTTGCAGATGTTTTGTGGTGGAGCAGGACCTGAAAGGAAAGGTGACTGCAGCATTTTTGGGGAAAAGTAAAATCCGAAACTTAATATAAATTTGATCATTTTGTAACTTCCAATACAGAGATCTAATGACACTGTGCTGTTAAAATGACAGTTTTTGTATTATATTTGTGCATCTTTGTATGATCTGAAATGTCTGCAGACTGGTGTGTGCAGTGACAAAGGAGAAATCCACAGCAGCATCCTGGAAATGAGACCCTCCATCACTCCACCTGCCCTTTGCCTCATCTGGACCAGAAGTTGCTGCGGTCTCTTCATCAAAAAGACTAGAAGACCAATATGTTTAATAAAGCTTTGTTCCATGTGTATTTATTTATGTTCATGGTTACTTTTATTATTTTACTAATTTGAATTTGATGTTTCCTGATGTTGTCAGTAAATAAAATATAACATTTTCATAAGCCTATGCATTTATTCATTACTTCATTGAAAAAAACAACAACATTATGCTTGTTTAACTAAAAATATCATTAATTATTATTCAGCATTTATCTTTATTATTGTTGGTACGTGTTGGAGTGGGCTAGCAATGCATTCTAAAGTTATTTTAATTTCTAAGTAGTAATACTTAAATTTTTCGAGTGTAAAATCAACAGTCTTCTCCAAAGGTAAGATCTTTGAGCAACTGATCGACGTCTCTTTTGTGCAGATGTTGTAAACATGGAGGAGAGCGTACTGGGTAGGGTTGTCATGTTACTGATGCCATGAGGTGTCGCTGTCGCTCCAATTTTTGTATTATTATTACTTCAGAATTTATAATTCCATACAAACTCAGGGAAAGACTTAAGTATCTTTAACAAAGAACAATCATGACAGAAAACATAACTATAAAAGGTTTGCGTACATAGTACAAGATTAGATACAGAAAAAAAATTAAATATATTTGAATATTCATAAAATCGCAATGAATTAAAAATTGCCTTTGTTTTTGTTATTTATTTATTATTATTTTAAGTTTCAGGGATGAAAGGACAGAAATTCAGCAAGAAAAAGGAAAACAAATCAGATCTAAGCTAGTTTTGCACAATTTTGCCCATTAACATATTCAAGACAACAAATTTGGGGGTTTTAGTCATTTTAGTATTGTTAAAAATATAAAAACTTCAATCAATCCAAAATAAGCAAATTTCATCAACATCAAAATGTTTACAGATAGATTAATTAAATCCGTCGCTCATATCATTTCATGTTGCGCTTGTTATAACGTCATAGGTCACGTGATAACGTCAACATGGCGGAACGCATCCATACTCAACGAGATTTGGCTGTTGAGTAGGTACTCTTTTAGCGCTCGTTAAGTAAGTACTTATTGAAATTAAGTACCTACTCATTGAGTAGGCGATTTCGGACGCAGCCATGGAAAGTGAGAGAAAATGAGAATCGAATCATCTGAACCGAATCATTCGTAAAATGATTTAGTGATTCGAAGCGCTGACGACAACCGAGAACAACAAACATGTAATGACAACTTTTACAAACCAACTGCAAATGTTTTCATTAAAGTGTAATCTATTTAATAATATGAACAAATATTTTAATACCAAATATAAATCACAAATACCTAATGTTAACTTAATTAAAAATATAAGTTAATATTATTTGTATGTGTATTTTAATCAGATCATTTAAGTTCATTAACTATAACTCTGACTGACTCCATTACCAGTGTGCTGATTACTGTACTAGTGAGCTAATTGAGACACAACAGAGATTTAGTTTGCAGTAATTAAAAAAAAAAAAATCTTTTTGTTAATTATTCTCATCTTAAAAAAGGTGAAGTATCTAAACACAGAAAAAATCCTGGTGAAGCAGCTGAGATCCACGTGACACTGTTATAAAGATGCTGTTTATTAAAGAGGAGAGTGAAGACATGAGGATTGAAGAAACATTCATCAAACATGAAGATACTGAGGAACAAACAGGTTGGTTTTCATTCTCAAAGCTGAACTCACTCATTTGATCCTTAAACTGATTTTTATAAAGGATCTTTCCTTAGATGGCGTTTATCATGGTGCTCTAAGGTTCATATCAGATTGTAAATCGTCAACTCATCATTGCATTTTGTATCAGAGTAGGTTGGCCTTCTCTGTCTACCAGAAGAAAAATGCACTGGTACTTAATTATTTACAAAGCCATCCTGGGGTTGTTGCCTTCCTATCTCTGTTGTTTAAATTTAAAAGAAAATTACCAAGAAATATTTTCTTTGTTCGCAAAATTGTTATACTCTTTCTGTTCCTTTTACCCGAACTGAGCTAGGTAAGAAGTCTTTTATGTATGCAGCGCCGTTTGATTGGAATTTCCTCCAATCTAAATTAAAATGAGAAAATCTGCTGACTCTAGATCATTTTAAATCAGTTATCCGGCAAATGGAAGTTGATCTAACAATATGCAACTGCTTTTAAATGTTTTTTAGTCTGTTTGTGTGATTGTTTATCTGTGATGTTATTGATTGTACTGCTGCACATTTTGGCCAGGACACTCCTGTAAAAGAGATTTTTAATCTCAGAGAGCTCTTTCTGGTTAAATAAAGGTAAAAAAAAAAAAAAAA
>NC_133361.1:97109027-97184027 GCF_049309525.1 Garra rufa
CGAACACCGTGAAACACCGATTCTGCACAAGCCTATCTAGCTGTCAACATTTTAATTAAGCATCTAGGCTGAGCACATTTAACCCAAATCTCAGCTAAATAAAACGTTTCTGTGGCTATATTGGTATATGTATATTACCTACAGGCACCTATATTTTCTTCTTAATTAACAAAAGTTCACTTTGCGCTCTTGGTTTCTATGGTCCTGTCAGTCATCTCGCTGGATCGCTCGTCTGGCGAGCTGTTGCTCGTGCTGTATGGAACACCGTGAAAAGTGACTTTTTAAAGTGTTATTTTATCTAGCTGATGTCAACATTTTACTTGAGCATCTGTGCACACTTATAATAACTTAAATCCTGGCGAAATGAAACGTTTCTTGTGGCTATGAACAGTGCATACAGTAAAAATATAAATTTCCACCCTGGGTAACCTTCAGTCGATTTGCATTACAGTATTTGCACTTACCATCGCTTGTCTAAAACTGAGTATAATGTCCTAAAAAATACTCAGATTAAAAAAAAAAAAAAAAAAAACATGCTGGAAGCAGATTAATATTTATGAAATAAATATTTCTGTGAAAAGAGTTAGAGAAGAAAGCCTCTTGTTCACTCTCCTTTTAATAGAAACAGCCATGTATGCGATCGTTAAAAAAAATCAAGAAATAACGCGACACAAGATGTAAATTATTTAAAGCCTTAAATCTATTGTTTGAATAATTTGTAACTATTTACTTCTTATGTACATTTCTTATGTGATTTTCTAATTGCTTTTCCAATTTTTTTAACCGTCTTAGTTATATTATATTTTGATGTAATAAATGTTATTGCACTTGTATGTTTGTTGTTTTAAAGATTGCAAAATAATTAAAATAAATAAACAACGATCTTTTATTTTGTTGAATGAACAATGGATGGGGTCTCTATGGCTCTGGATGGAGTCACCGGTTTTTCGTTTTCTGAGCAAATGAAAAAACGAATAAAGGAGCCGTTTTCTTATTTCTGCTTATTTAATTTCAAATTAAAAATCAAATGAATAAAACGTACACGGACCGCAATGGTCTCAGCAAGACTCGCTTTCACCACCTGCTGGTGAAGCGGAAAGCAACAGTCGTCGATTTGTATCGATGCTCAATTGCTCTTCCTGCCATACCCGGATGTGTAGCATCGAATTGCTTGGCGAATTTGAATCGCTGAATTTTTGGAAGCGAAATAATACGCACCGAAATGTCCTGTCGAGTATCAAAGGTTGTATTGAAATTATTTAGTATTGAAATTTTGAACACTGCAATTGTTAAATTTGTATTTTAAAATAATATGAATATTTAATATTGAAATTGTAAACAATGGAATTGTGAAAGTTGTATTTTAAAATAATCTGTATTATTACATTGAAAATTTTACGAATGAAATTTTATGTTTCCACTTGAAAAATTCACAGCCTAAATATCCACCCATGTTGAATTGCACAACCTTAAAATGCAAGCACTGTTAATACGATGCATTTTATTTCAGTTAGTGCTATACAGCACCCTGTTTTGCTTCAAAAACATTTGTCAGTATTTTACTTCCATATTATGCCGATGACACCGTCTTATATACATCTAAACATGATCTTCCCCAAATTCAAGCGTGTCTTCAGTATGATTTTAAAATTTTACTGGAATGGCTTTCTTATAACAAATTATTGCTCAACAAAACTAAAACATATCTCATGATTTTGGTACTAGACAAAAACTCAAATCTGAAACCAATTCCTGTATAATAACTTGTTCTGACCGTACTCCTCTGCCTCAAGTTGAAAATTTAAATATCTTGGTGTATGGCTAGATTCTGAGCTTTCTTTCAAATTCATATTGGTCATATCTTACGTAAAGTCAATTATGGAATTAATGTTTTATATCGATCTCGTAACTGCTTCACTTATAGTGTGCGCAGGAAACTCGCTTCACAACTTATACTTCCGATTTTTGACTATTGTGACGTTGTTTACCAAAATTCTTTAAAATCAGAACTTTCCTGTCTTAAAACCGCTTATAACAGACTATGCAGATTTGTCCTTGGATGCCCTTTTCTCACCCATCATTGCACAATGTATTATGCCCTGAATTGGCCATCTTTAAATATAAGAAGACAAATGCACTGGTTTCAATTAATATTCAAATGTATTCATTACAATTACCCGCTTTATTTAAAACAGTATTTTGTTCCTATTACTTCAAATTATCATTTGAGGCATTCTGTTCAGCTTTATTTTTCTGTCCCCCGAGCCAAGAAGACAGTTGGCAAAAGAGCTTTTATGTTCAAAGCCACTTTAGATTGGAATAACTTACCTTCCGATATTAGATCCATCACTTCATTTGGGATGTTTAAGCATACCTTGTCTTCTTACTTTGTGATTGACTGCTCTTGTAATGTATGATGCTGACACAATGTGAATATATTTAATCTCAAATGTATTTCTGCCAATTTGATTTAACGGTTGTAAAGTTCGGTATATTTCGGTCAATATTATTGTGTTTTTTTTTTTTTGTTTTTTTTTTGTGGTTCTGTATGTATTTGTTTGTCCAATATGTATAATTGTACTTTTGTTTATTTTATTATTGTTCTTTTGTGATGGTCGTGATGTATTTTAGGACCCCCTTGAAAACGAGATGTTGCATCTCAAGGGGTTTATCCTAATAAAATAAATTTGAATATAATAAAAATATAATTCTGTGTGCTTCACAGTATCCCTATAAGCAACAGATAATTTAATTCTTTACTAACTTTCCTACAGAATTTAAAACTATTGTCACGAGGAGGGTCAGAGACGTGCGGATCCATTTGCAGCATTTATTAGGTAACACAAAACAAACACAAAGGGGCAGGCAGAAATCGTCGTCAAAAAACAGGCAGAAAGGTCGGGGCTGGCAGCAAGAATCAAACACGTGAGGGAGTCCAGGAATCAAAACACAGGGAAAACAAACTCGGGAAGAAACGCTCGGAAATACAGACCATAAGGAACAATAAGACTTCACAGAGTGGCTGTGTGTGTGAGAAGTTTAAATGCAGTCAGTGTGATGAGGTGCAGCTGTGAGCGGTAATCAGTAAAGTGAGAGCAGGTGAATGCAGTGATTAGTGCAGTGGCTTGTGGGGAATGAAGTCCATGATGTGTGGTGCAAGAGTTCATGATGACAGGATAGACCAGATACGTGACCTATTTTTCCTACCACTAGAAATTACAATGCAATATTTGGATAATCTGAAGAGAATAAGCCACTGTGTCATTATTCACACTCATAAGTTACAAAAAAAAAAATATATATATACAAGCCTCAGTATTTGCCCTAGAGTCCCCTAAACTGTGCATTTAGTTTCTTTTGTTATATTGCTAACTCCTTTTACAAAGAAACATACAAATACACATAATATACAAATAAAACAAATAGTGCTTTATTTTTCAGGTACAGGAGGTGTGTTTAGCAGTAACACTGAAGAAATTGAATGAGTATAAAAATAAAACACAATATAAACATAACTATAAATTATCAACTGGTTCTTAATAAAGCATGTATTAACATTCTTCAATCAAGAGCAGTGTGTGATTTTTCTTTGTTTTGTTGTTTAATTAACATTAAAGTTAGTTATATTGGTCTACTGTCACTTTAGAGCTGCATGCATTTAATATACAGTTGTGCTCAATTATTCATACCCTTGGTGAATATGGTAGAAGTAGGCTGTGAAAATAAATCTGTATCATTAATCCTTTTGATCTTTTATTTTAAAAATGTACAAAAATGTAACCTTTCATTGTAGAAAAACAATTTAAAATAAGAGAGAAATCTCATTGAGTTTTTCCCTCTAATTTCCTCACATTGGCCACAATTAATTACACCCTCATATTCATTGATTTAGCAGCCTCCATTTGCCACGATGACAGCTCTGAGATCAGAGATCAGAGGCTATTCCTTCACATAGAATCTCTCCAGAGCCTTCAGATTTCCAGCTCTATGTTGGTGCTTCTCCTCCTCAGTTCACCCCGCTCATTTTCTACATGGTTCAGGTCAGGGAACGTCTAGGTTACGAAGGTAACCCTCGTTCCCTGAAGGAGGGAACGGAGACGTTACATTGGGAATCGCGAGAGACCAATCATCTCTGAGCCTTATTCAAAAGGCCAATGAAAATTGGCGAGTAGCATTTGCATGCCAAGCCACTCCCGAGTACATACGGGTATATAAGAGGCAGGCCCGGTTCCAGAACTAAATCACTGAGGGTGCTTCCTAAATTAATGAGGGTGCTCCAACATTATACCATCATAGTCGACATTAGGGCGCGACACTGATGGTGCGCGCTGCTATTTTAAAATCAAAATACTTCATTTTTAGTATGTAATGGCAAATTGATTATACTTTGGTTTTTTTATTAACTTAATTTAGAAAAAAAAACGTTTGGAGCAATTTGTTCGTAAAATATAAGTTTTTATTTTATTTTATTATTATTATTTTTAAGGAACAGCGCCCAGTCTGTTAATTTGATCAGTTTGCCTACTCATCACGGTTTGCATAAAATCTATAGATATGAAATAGTTCAAGTATAAAACAATGTTAGTTTAAACGTTAAACCTAGAGATAAATGTGCGGTATTAGGCGCATATCCAATAGTTTGTGCAGAGAGTGGAAGCTGAAGACGCAGGACATGGGCGCCAGTGCATTTATTTCAGTGGAAGCAATTTAAAATTATCTGTCATTTTTGCTCACAAATGTAAGAGTGGATTAATACATCATTCGGTACTGTAAAGGGTGTACTTTTATTTGTGTGCAAAAAAAAACGTATAAAATAGTTTAAAATTATTACTTAACGAAATAAAACAAATAGAAAACAAAAACTCTCTCATTATGTAATCCGAAAAGATATTTCTCTTTAAAGGCGCGTCCAAAAAGGATTTTTGTTACACTGACAGAGAATATACTAGTTTATTAATATATAATTTAAATAAGCTTTACTCTTTATGGCCCGGCACATTCAGTGTTATTTATTTACCTTTGTGGCAATTTTCAGCATGTTGTGTGCTTGAGCGCGGATCTGTTCCAGCTGCGCTGCAGTCCGTGCCCGATCTCGAAAGTGAAACCGAAAGTGAAGTCTCCTGTTGTTTCCACCAGCGCGGCATTTTTTTCTTCACCATAATTTATGGATGTCTAAAATATTAAAATCAGGAGAAACCTAAAACAGATAAAACCGGTGCCCGTCCGCCTCTGAACTTTGACGTGAAAATTGGCCTGAAGCCCAGCACCTAGAGGTGTAAAAAAGTCGGACTAGTTGGCCGAGGCTGAAATGCAACGCTCTAATTGACTGCTTTGATGCGTTACAATATGGTAGGGCTAATTGATCTTTCTGCGTCTTCCTACACTCCTGAGTGTGTACCAAGTGTATATTCACTGGTAATAACTTATATTGGTAACACTTTAGAATTAGGCACTATTAGTTAATATCAATGCATTGACCAAGTACAGAACTTGTCAATCTGTGTTACACATAATGTTAGTTAACAAAATACAACAGTTCCAAAACTTTCCATTTCATAACGTTTTAGTTAATGTTGAAATTAACAAAGATAAATAATATATTCTTCAGAATCATTTTTCTTTCTAGATCATGTGGTCAACTCACATTAATAGTGTTCATGTAATTACATTCCTTTGCTGAGACTTCCGTTTATGTTATTATATTTCAGAAGACTGTAGCTGAGCCAGTAAAGGTGGAGCTCACCTTCATCGGGGTGTTGGAGGGAGACGGAGGTGCCACAGTTCTGCTGTCTGATGTGTATGAGTACACAGTCCACAATATATATATATATATATATATAATATTTTTTTATTAATTGTTTTATCACTTATTAATTGTTACATTTTTTATTAAGTTTTTTCATTCAAGAATTGTTCCTTTTAATTAATAATAAAACGTGTTTAATACATTTTGCTTTAAGTGTTTTTCTATGCTTTCTATAAATGTAAATTAAATAATCATTAACGTAAGTCTGATGCATTGCATCACCATTCATCAAATTTTCATTTTTGGGTGAACTATCCCTTTAAGACAACAAAAAAGAGACAAAATCAATTTATAAAAGGCTATTTTAATGCAAAATAAAAAATACAATTTGCATTAATAAATGTTAAAATATACATGTATGTGTCACACCCTCTGCATGTTCCCTCAGCCCCAATCACCACGATCCTCCACCAACCAGCCAATCACCACCACAGCACACCCGTGAACCATCACCAGAATTCTAATCACCGTCACCTGCACCAGCAATCACCACACCCCTTTATATACTTACCTCTGTCACTTACTCACCGGCTGGTATCGAAGTTGCATGGATATCTCTCTGTGGATCTTCTCCCCCTCCTGTTGTCTCTCCTGTGCTCCTCGTGGATTGCTCCAATGTTCTCCTGTGCTCCTCGTGGATTGCTCTGATGTTCTCTTGTGAAACACGTTAAGTGCTCCTTGTGGATTGCTCCGATGTTCTCCTGTGAAACACGTTAATCGTGTCAGAGGGAAGTGACTGTTGCTTACGCTACGATACTTATGAACTTGAACTTACCTGTTGTGTTGTGTTTGAAGATTTGACCACAGAGACCCTTATTCACCTGTTTGCACGTGTGTTGAACTGTGCACGTTTGTTAATAAATATCTTGAAAGATACTCACCTTCTTCCATTGTGTGTGGCCGTGACAGGATACCAGCCCAAAAGTAATAACACACCACATCACTCATGGAGGCGAGCGCCGCTATCACCGAAGACACCCCCGATCCATTTTCGGATATGGTAAACGTCCTTCGTCAATCTCTACCTGCTACTCCAACGACGATTTCCAACACGCCCCTCTCTCGCCCCATGAGTTATTCCGGAGACCCGGGTGGTTGCAATGGTTTCCTCCTGCAAAGTTCCCTCTATATCGAAGCCAACGCACACCATTTTCCAAATGAAATTTCTAAAATATCTTTTATGATTTCCCTCCTCACTGGGCAGGCACTTCAATGGGCGGACGCACTCTGGAATTCACGGAGCGATGCATTAATCTCCTATAATGCTTTCGTTGCCCACTTCAAGGACGTGTTTGGAGCTGCTCTCACTCCCCTTTCCGTGCACGATGAACTGATTACTCTGAGTCAAGGTACGTCCAATATTCATGAATACACCTTGCGCTTCCGCTCCCTAGCGGCCACCAGTGGTTGGAACCAAGTCGCTCTCCTGGCAGCCTACCGTAAGGGGCTTAAACCCCAGATCCGCAAGCATATGGTCATCTACGATGACAATGTACCTCTGGAAACTTTTATTAAGAAAGCAGTAGGCATTTCACAACATCTCTCAGCATGTCCGCCTACAAAGTCTGCACCCAGTTTCCCTCCACTCCGAACACCGTCACCCCAACGAGATGCGGAAGAGCCCATGATTACCGACTCCTATCGCCTGGATCCTGCGGAGAGGAAACGACGAATTAATAATCGCCTGTGCCTGTATTGTGGAGAAGCCTCACACTTCATCAGTGCCTGTCCTGTCCGCCCGCCTCGTCCAATGGTGAGTACCGTATCTATTACTCCAGCCATGTCTCTCTTACCCCATATTACCGCTGAACTAATAGTAAACTCTCGTACTCTCCCCATCTATGTGCTCGTGGATTCCGGAGCGGCCGGCAATTTTTTCTCATCACATTTCATTGCTAAACATCGAATTCCCACCGTTCTAAATGAGGTTACATACCAAATCACCACTATCCAAAACTCACCATTGGGCGATGGTAAGATATCTCGCCGGACCAAGAAAGTGACCCTCGTCTCCCAACACAACCACCGTGAACATCTGACCCTCCTAGTACTCCCGCGAGCCAACGTGAATGTTATCTTGGGCAGACCATGGCTCATTAAAAACCAACCCCGCATAGATTGGAGCACAGGAGAGGTCCTGGAGTGGGGTAAAATATGTGAGGACCACGGCTACCATCCTCCCTCGTCGGATCCAGAGCCTCCATACCGTCCTATCCCTCTTCACGCCACCACCATAGAGAGTCCTACCACTCAATCCTCCATCACCATTCCCCCCGTCTATCAGTCTTTCGCCGATGTCTTCAGTAAGGAACGGGCCACACAACTACCACCGCACCGGCCCTGGGATTGTAGTATCGACCTGCTGCCAGGCGCCAAACTACCCCACGGGAAGATCTACCCCCTCTCACGTCCTGAGCAGGAGGCCATGGAGAATTACATCCAGGAGGCTCTCCAACAGGGGTTCATCAGACCTTCCACGTCCCCAGCAGCATCCAGTTTCTTCTTCGTCCCCAAGAAGGATGGTGGACTCAGACCCTGCATTGATTACCGGGTACTTAACGACGCCACGGTGAAATTCGCCTATCCACTTCCTCTAGTGCCAGCTGCCTTGGAGGAACTACGGGAAGCCCGCATATTCACCAAACTCGACCTCCGCAGTGCTTACAACCTGATCCGTATCCGAGAAGGAGATGAGTGGAAAACCGCCTTCATCACCCCGACCCGTCACTATGAATATCAGGTGATGCCCTATGGCCCTGGCCAACAGTCCATCCATATTTCAGAATTTCATGAACGAAATCTTCCGCGACTACCTCCATCGTTTCGTAATCATCTACATTGATGATATCCTCATCTATTCACGTAACCTAAGGGAACATCAAGACCACGTCCGCCAGGTTCTCCAACGCCTCCGTGAGTACCAACTCTATCTGAAGTTAGAAAAATGTGAATTCCATCAACCCTCCATCTCCTTCCTCGGATACGTGATCACTGCGGAGGGAGTTCGTATGGAAACCGGAAAGGTGGACGCAGTGGCCAAGTGGGCGGAACCAAGGACGGTGAAGGAACTTCAGCGTTTCTTAAGCTTCGCTAACTTCTACCGACGCTTTATAAAAAACTATAGCCTCCTATCGGCTCCACTCACTTCCCTCTTAAAGGGAGGACGCCGGGTACTACAGTGGACTCGAGAAGCCCAGCAAGCCTTCGACCGTCTTAAGCTGATGTTCACCACCGCTCCCATCCTCAAGCATCCCAACCCTTCAAGGCCCTTCGTGGTGGAAGTGGACGCGGCGGACGTAGGCGTAGGAGCTGTACTGTCCCAATGGTCTGGTGAACCCCGATCCCTCCATCCGTGTGCGTGCTATTCCAAGAAACTCACCCCAGCTGAGCAGAACTATGGGATTGGAGACCGCAAACTGCTGGCAATGAAGCTCGCCCTCGAAGAGTGGCGGCACTGGTTGGAAGGAGCCCAGTTCCCCTTCACCGTAATAACCGACCACAAAAACCTCCAGTACATTCAGCACGCCAAGAGATTAAATGCCCGCCAAGCTCGCTGGTCACTATTCTTTGCCCGATTCAATTTCAACATTACTTACCAATCCGGCCACAAAAACACCAAAGCAGACGCCCTATCGCGTATGTACTCACCTGAACCTACCACTGACGTTCCTGATCCTATTCTACCTCCATCTGTCTTCCTCGCACCCATACTATGGCAACTCGACGAGGATATACGGGCCGCCACCTTCGAGGAACCTGCACCACCGGAGCTTCCCCCGGGTCGTGTTGTAGTATATCAGCGCGAATCAAACAATTTGGGAGAGTCGATTAGAAGTAAAAACACTACAGACTCACATTCCACAAGAGGCCCCCCCATCATAAATCTGACGTTTCATAGCCTGACGCCAGAACGCCAGCCTGAAGCAGACCTAACTAACCAAGAACTTGCAAAATTAACACAAAGACACTTCTTCATAATCAAATCCTTCGAATAAGGAGATTGTCAAATTTGGAGCAAGTAACCAAGATTAATGGTCAAAGAGATGCACATTTTGAACATCACATGATTAAAGTCATTAGCGATATGGTTGGTTTTCCCCCACACACAGGACACAACGGAAATTCCTTCCCTAAACTTTTGACCTCCCAGCTTAGAGAACAGACTCTCACAGAAGGGCACAGAAAACTGTCTATTGATGTACATATGCACCCAAAATTATGCTTAAAGGACTCATGAGCAACTCATCATTTCTCTGCATAATTTCCTATTCATATATGTAACCCATACATTTGTCTATTATGTTTTAATCACTCATTGTGTATGTCCCTTTTGATAACTCTTGAATAGTTTAATGGTTTATATTGATGTTTGATATGTCTGAGTTGGAAATCGCATTCTCAAAATGTTCCTGTAATTCAATTCTTTGCGAAATGTATTATAGTCTTGTTATAGAAATCATGTCCAAATTTATCTCTGCAAAGAGCGGGAATTTGGGATCACGGGACTAATAAGATAACATTGTGATTTGTGGTTTGGAAGGTGAAACCAGCAGCCCACCGGAGTTCAGCCAATGTTCTAATTGGTCAAGACATCATTTTGGGAGGTGTCCAAAGGCTGAGTTTAAATACCAAGGACACCCTCAAATCTCTCTCTTATCTCTTGCAACTTTTCTCACTCCTGACAACGCTCTTCACGTGCTTCGCGCCGCGGCGTCTCGACGCCGCCTGGCCTGAATGCCAGCCTCCTCATCTAAAGGAAACATGAGGAGATCACCACACCTCTATCTTTTACTTTAATATTTTTATTTCTTTCCGTTGAGAGTTTCGTGTCTAGTTAAGTTTGTGCAAGCCGCGACCGACTTAAACGTCTTCGTTGACCCGAACTTTATCAGCGCACGCTCAACTCTCATATCCAGCCAACGCCCAAGAAGACATCACATTGACCGACCACCAACCAATCAGCAACCTCGGGAAAGCCCCCTTTTTGAAGCGACGCAACCAAAGGAATTCCCAAAGGCAATGCGCAAGTAACCTCTAGAATCTTACTGAACTGGTGCATTTTGATATAAAGTTTAATAACCTCTTTGAGAGACTCAATACGAGGGTTAATTAAGTGATTGATGGTTGTTCAGGTCTAAGCAAATGCACATTGCTATAACTTGGGACTTCATATTTTCATTCCTTTAAACTCATTCTTTCCTCATTTTCTCTTTCTGCAACCTGTGTGAATGCGTGTTTATGTTAGATTAGTTTGTATGTGTTAGGTTTATCTAATAAATTCATATTTTTATTAAGTATCTTGTGTTTCGTGCTTACAAGTTACTGCCTTAAACTGCTGATTTTGCTACTGTGCTAATATATAGTGTTTTCACTATATTCTGGATAGCAATATCCATTGCAGAGCGTCTGTTAGACGGCTGCTGAATGAATCGCGGGTCGACTCAAACAGCCGTAAAACAGCGATTCTGTTCAAATTCCCTGAATCATATTCGATTCCCTTTGAGCTAAATTATTATGTAATTAATCCCTATCACAATCTTACATAATTGGTGGAGGATGCGGGCAGTTTAATCTAAATTGTAAGCACAAACGAGTTATTTAATATTTTCTATTTCTGTGGATGAGAGCGTCTGAGTCTAGACTGTATGTGCGTGTGTGTGTGTGACGTAAGCAGCGCGGCCGCCCGCTTGAATGAATGAAACCTAGAGTGAATGCAGAGGACGGTAACTCGAGAACGTCTCTCTACTTTTTAAACTGTAGTAAGTGAGTTTAAAGTTAAGGTCTGAGATCGTACAATAAGGTCGAAATTGAGCGTGTCCCTCATTTTCTGTAATGCCTTATCTATAGTTGAATTAATGTCATTGCGTGTTCCAGTGCCATTCAATTGCTATATTCCCGGCAGGGAATCTCAGTCACCGTTAGCTGAACGGAGCTAAACTACAGTAAATAAAAGTGAAAATAAATCGACGGATAAAGAATAGTTTGAGCGTGTCCCTCAATCTATTTTTAAAGGCCTTATTATTCATAGTTTAATTGTCAATGCGTGTTCCATTGTCAAAGCAACTATGTAATTTGACTCCCCTGGTTAAACATTAGAAATAATGCTTGCCTGTTTGTGTCTGTTCACTAAGTGAAACAGTGCGATTTAAACGGGAGTGTTTTAAATCTTGATCAAGTAAAGTTTAACTCTAAACAACAGCGAATAAAATCTGTTGTGTCTACGTGCTCAGAGAAACTGGCACGGAGATTTATGATCCGCCGAGATCATTTATTATTTTGTTTCCTCATTTGCAGCGCCAAGCTGCCACTTAAATAAAGTTTAAATCCAACTCTGAACGAACTAAGAGTTTAAAGCGCCACATCGCAAAACCAACTAGAAGTGGTCTTGTTATGTGTACAGTGTTGAAATGCGCTGCCATTTCATGTAACATGCTTAACTGAACTTGCAATGTAATGCTTCATGTGCTTAGCTCACTATAGTTTGTTTTGGTTGCCGTAGCTACGATGGTGACTCGGAAGTCTTAACCTACTTCCGGAGCAACTCTGAACTGCACGCGCAGCACATTGACGTCATACTATAAACAAACTCTACGGTGTTGCTATTGCTAAGCTAACGAAACTGTTGCTTTTACATTGAAGTCTATGCTAAAGATTAGCCTCAAAGGTTAGCAGTTAGCATTAACATCCAGTGGTTGAATACAGTGTGTGTGGGCAAAGCTAAAGTGATTTAACCCTTTAAACCTCTGAACTAATACACCTGTTGGTCTATTTTTCTGTCCTATTTCTCAATTTTCTAACTTTACCACTTTATATGCATTTTACTAGAAAGGGGAATATTACTTCACAATTAATAATTGTGACAAATTCAAATTTAATTCAAACATTAAATTTATTTGGACTCATTTGAATTTCCTCATCTGGTCATTTCATATGATCATTATTTCTAGTATTCTCTCTTTTAGGTCAATCATTTTAGGTACTAATAAGCCTTGAACTTTGAAAGTTAAGGGCAACTTATTTTACCTAATTGATTTGTTACCCCTATCAACAGATTCTATTCAGAATCACACCTACTCATTACTTCATTGCGTTTTTACCCCTATTTCTTCCTCTCTTGGTTATACAATTAACCTCCATTTTTATTTTATTTTATTTAGTTATTTATTTTGTTTTATTTCCTACTTCATTTAATTTCATTTTGATTATTTTGCCATTTATTACTTTTAATTTCATTCTACTTTACCTTTCTCCTTTACCTCCTTGTATCCTAGCT
Source organism: Garra rufa (assembly GCF_049309525.1). Taxonomy (NCBI): domain Eukaryota; kingdom Metazoa; phylum Chordata; class Actinopteri; order Cypriniformes; family Cyprinidae; genus Garra; species Garra rufa. The sequence goes on from NC_133361.1 coordinate 97,122,107, forward strand.
TGGGAACGACACACCTGAGCTTCAATAGGAGACACTGTTATCCCTCACTACGAGTTCAAATAAATTAGAAAGACAACTCTCTTTCACTCAAATTTTATTGTTGTTTTATTAGTTGTGCACCAACTATAAACAACGTTCTACTCTGGTTGGGTTTAACAGCCATGCAGCCTGTGAGTGGACCCGATCCACTCAATTTACTGAGTCTCCTTCCCTTCCCTTCTACCCAAGTCTCTCCTGCTTTCTTCTTTCTTTACTCCTCACATTCGCAGGGACCTGTAAGAACCATCAATCGATTCTAAGTGAATGAAATGCAAAATCTTGTCAAAGAACAGTAATCATCCTTATGAATTTGATTGTAGTCAAACCCTCCTTCGTTCTTCCTAACCTCCCTGAATTTGAAAACGCATTCCAAATTTTTGCATCTCATCCCATACTGAGATCAATTTTTAGAGTTAAGTGTTGAACACCAGTCGCTTTCGAAGCCTCCTTGGTAAGCGGTCCAACTGTAAGGTGTTCGGTGTCAATCCTGTCAGACTAAGAAAAGAGATACCAGCACTATTATTATATTCTCACGTCTCGAACCGAGATATAATAATATTGTTTACCTTTTTTAACAAAATCTTGGTAAAATTCCTCCCATTGGAAAAGGGAATTGTTTTATTTCACTGACCTGTTTTCACCTTTTTCTCTTTTTTTCTTCTTCCTCATTAGAGTGACGAAGTCTTCACATCCCTAGTCTACCTAGACACCCTGAGACCAACACTATCATCGCCACACTTCATTAGAGGTTCACAATCACTGACACAACACTTAGTTGTCCCACCACACATAGGCTTCCACCTCACACAGATCTGTGTCAGTCTCCCTTCTCCTCAGCGTGCCAACATGCCACAGACTGCAGACCCCCTTGCCCACGGGGAAGATGTGAACACTTGGCTGAGAGGCATGACGGACAGCCTCACCCCCAAGACCTTTGAACTGTTATTATTCTTAATGAGAAGGTTCCTGACACAAGATTCAAGCCAGAACAACAACCACGATGAGCTAGTCAAAATCACCAGCTCCCTAAGCTATGCCTTCACAACCCAGCTGAAACTGAGCGACAAGCACATCACCCATCTTCAAGAGGAGCTGTCACGTGCTCAACGCCGCATAGACAAGCTGGAAGTGAAAGTTCAAGATCAACTCAAAGCACCCAACGAGAGGGAGCAGGAAACAACGGAACAAGTTAAAAAGCTTCAAGCAGCCCTGGCAACAGCTCAACTTGACCAGCAACAAGCAAAGGCTGCCCAGAGAGACCTGGTAAACAGACTCCAGTATGCCGAACAGCTACTAGAGAAAGCCAAGAACGACATCAGCGACAAGAATGCTGAAATCAGTGCCTTAGGAAACCACCTTGAAAGGTACAGCACTGAAATAGACAATCTGACCCAACGTCTACATGATGTCAATGATGAGCTCTACATGGTCAGAAAAGAACTCAAAGATGCTTGTGAGCTGAAACAAGAGCCAAGAAGAGAGAAACATATCTCAGCTTCACCACTGCTGAGCAAAGCTAAGTCTCACATCCAAGAACTGACATCCAACGAAGGAAGTGAAGCGCCACCTCCCGAAACATCACTAGCCTTCGCCACACAGCTCTTTCCTGCCACTGAAAGCAGAAACCCCATCCAAGCAGACCTTGGAACTGCACCTGGGTTGACCATCAAAGACCTCAACAAGCTGTCTAAAAGCATCAGCCAGTTTGAGCCACACTCCAAAGAGGGCCACGACATCCCGGCCCACCTGCAAGATATTAATTTTCATTTAGAAATGAGACCTCATGTGACTGACAGAGACAGGTTGTACCTCCTAAGAGCAACGTCAAGTGTCGAAGTACGAAACTTCATAGATCGACAACTCAGTCACACAAAGTCAAACTACCAGCTACTTTGTGAGGTCCTGATCAAAGAGTTTACAGACCCTGAGTCTGAATATGGACTGTTAACTGCCTTGGAGACCAAACAAGGTCGACAAGAGACGCCACACGCCTACTATAACCGGCTCCGAAAAGCCTACTTCGGTGCACACAACAAACCTGACCTTGAAGAAGAGGTGAGCTTCAAAAGCCTTTTTCTGAAAAATCTGCACCCTGGAGTCAGTCGTCACCTCTGCGTCATGGCCTGTCCGCGCTCCATGACCATCCAACAGTTGCGCGATCTAACACAGAAGGCCTACACCAAGCAAAAGTTGACCTCAAAGAAAGGTAACAAAACCTCCACACTCTTGAACTCTGTAACCAAAGACTCACGCCTTGCACTGGACGACACCCAGTGGCATCACAACACCCGAGTCTTCCATCAAGAGCAAAGAGAACGTGAGCCCCATGTCCACAACAGCTATCAGCCCAACCGCTGGGAAAAGCCATGGGACCAGCCACACTTCTCAAGAAGCCCAAAAGAAAGGATCAGCTGGAAACCTAACTGGACGTGCAAAGCCAAACGACCGGCTTGTCCAACAACAACTAGAGTGGGTAAGCAAAGACAGAACCCACATCAGCACCACTTAGACACCCACAGTGCTAAGTCTACACAAGAACAAGACTGTTCACCCTCAGAAGACATGGAACAAGTCATGAAACAACTGAAAGAGTTCCTTGAAAACCAGCTAGACACGAATGACTAGAAACAGAAGTCATGCTCGCTGTGACCAGCGACAGAACGGAAGGCCGACAATCACCTGGTACACCACCGCATCAGAGATGACAAGCACCTGTTCAACAACCACCCAGAACAAACAAGTCTCTCACGGCCAACCGCTGATGAAAACTCTGAGGTACCAAAGAACATCACCTCAGTCACCCATCACTTACAAAGAAACTGTCAAATGAACTTCAACTCCATGAACCACATTCATGTCTGTGCAACAGCAACCACTAAAGCACAGAAGGTCAGAAAGTCTGCCACAACCAGAAGGCATCACAAGTGAAATGCAACATAGGAGACAAAGTTTTGCACCCCAGCTTCACACAGCCATGCCAAACTACCTCCGACTGTCTGCTAAAGAACTTCCTGCCTTGCTGGACTGACCCCCATCTGAACACACCCTCATCCAAGCCAAGGATGCAGAGAGCATCTGCACCGACCTACAAGAAAAGGGGGAGCCAAAACAGACTGAAACAGATCTGACCATACATACACTACACAATTAACATTCACAACCCAGAGGTAACCACACCTACTGATAACACCTTTGACAAACATATTCTTCCCACGAGTAGAATATTCAAATCTCAGCTTAACATAGTTTTACATCCACCAGGAAGGAACATGCAACTATCCTCACCCCAGGTAGAACACCTGACACTATGTTAAGGTACATGACACATCAGCTGCACCTGCCATCCTAGCTCAATAGTACTCGCAACCCTGACTAGGAAAACCCGCAGCTAATTTTCTTTGTTTTTTTTTTTTCCTCTTGCCTATTGCTTTCCTTCCCCTCTTGCTTTAGCAGGTGAAACTCCTAGCCACCCTACAAGGGTCAAAGGTCTGATATTAAGATTGACTTGCCACACCTAATATCCGCAAACCATTCTAAACTGAATGGGAGCCAGAGAGCTCCATGCAAGATAGGTCAAATCATTTTACCACAGATGTCACCAGAACGTCTCTAAATTTAAAACCTTAAATAAACAAACAAATTTAACCACAAAATTTGATCAAAGCATCGTTATACGAGAACAAATTTGAACAACAATTTCTATGTGAATTCGACCATTTTCCAGGTACTACATGTACCCGAATAACGTAATGCCATGCACCGGTACAGTAACTGTCCTGGAAGTGTTGTCTTGTTGTTTGCTGTGTTTGTGTCTGCTTCTTCTGCCTGTGTTTCTCCAGCGCTCGTCGATGTCTTCTGCCAACAACACATCACCGATCGAAAGGGGGATATGTAGTATATCAGCGCGAATCAAACAATTTGGGAGAGTCGATTAGAAGTAAAAACACTACAGACTCACATTCCACAAGAGGCCCCCCCATCATAAATCTGACGTTTCATAGCCTGACGCCAGAACGCCAGCCTGAAGCAGACCTAACTAACCAAGAACTTGCAAAATTAACACAAAGACACTTCTTCATAATCAAATCCTTCGAATAAGGAGATTGTCAAATTTGGAGCAAGTAACCAAGATTAATGGTCAAAGAGATGCACATTTTGAACATCACATGATTAAAGTCATTAGCGATATGGTTGGTTTTCCCCCACACACAGGACACAACGGAAATTCCTTCCCTAAACTTTTGACCTCCCAGCTTAGAGAACAGACTCTCACAGAAGGGCACAGAAAACTGTCTATTGATGTACATATGCACCCAAAATTATGCTTAAAGGACTCATGAGCAACTCATCATTTCTCTGCATAATTTCCTATTCATATATGTAACCCATACATTTGTCTATTATGTTTTAATCACTCATTGTGTATGTCCCTTTTGATAACTCTTGAATAGTTTAATGGTTTATATTGATGTTTGATATGTCTGAGTTGGAAATCGCATTCTCAAAATGTTCCTGTAATTCAATTCTTTGCGAAATGTATTATAGTCTTGTTATAGAAATCATGTCCAAATTTATCTCTGCAAAGAGCGGGAATTTGGGATCACGGGACTAATAAGATAACATTGTGATTTGTGGTTTGGAAGGTGAAACCAGCAGCCCACCGGAGTTCAGCCAATGTTCTAATTGGTCAAGACATCATTTTGGGAGGTGTCCAAAGGCTGAGTTTAAATACCAAGGACACCCTCAAATCTCTCTCTTATCTCTTGCAACTTTTCTCACTCCTGACAACGCTCTTCACGTGCTTCGCGCCGCGGCGTCTCGACGCCGCCTGGCCTGAATGCCAGCCTCCTCATCTAAAGGAAACATGAGGAGATCACCACACCTCTATCTTTTACTTTAATATTTTTATTTCTTTCCGTTGAGAGTTTCGTGTCTAGTTAAGTTTGTGCAAGCCGCGACCGACTTAAACGTCTTCGTTGACCCGAACTTTATCAGCGCACGCTCAACTCTCATATCCAGCCAACGCCCAAGAAGACATCACATTGACCGACCACCAACCAATCAGCAACCTCGGGAAAGCCCCCTTTTTGAAGCGACGCAACCAAAGGAATTCCCAAAGGCAATGCGCAAGTAACCTCTAGAATCTTACTGAACTGGTGCATTTTGATATAAAGTTTAATAACCTCTTTGAGAGACTCAATACGAGGGTTAATTAAGTGATTGATGGTTGTTCAGGTCTAAGCAAATGCACATTGCTATAACTTGGGACTTCATATTTTCATTCCTTTAAACTCATTCTTTCCTCATTTTCTCTTTCTGCAACCTGTGTGAATGCGTGTTTATGTTAGATTAGTTTGTATGTGTTAGGTTTATCTAATAAATTCATATTTTTATTAAGTATCTTGTGTTTCGTGCTTACAAGTTACTGCCTTAAACTGCTGATTTTGCTACTGTGCTAATATATAGTGTTTTCACTATATTCTGGATAGCAATATCCATTGCAGAGCGTCTGTTAGACGGCTGCTGAATGAATCGCGGGTCGACTCAAACAGCCGTAAAACAGCGATTCTGTTCAAATTCCCTGAATCATATTCGATTCCCTTTGAGCTAAATTATTATGTAATTAATCCCTATCACAATCTTACAGTGTCTATGTCCCAAGCCGTCTTAGACCCCTTCTGCTGGATAGTACGCACACGTCCCCCGGCTCAGGACATCCTGGCAGTAGGCGAACCCTCTCGCTCCTCCAACAGAAATATTGGTGGCCCAACATGAGCAGGGAAGTGGAACGGTACGTCCAAGGATGTTCGGTCTGCGCCGTCAACACAACCCCACGCCGCTTACCCGAAGGTAAACTACAACCATTACCTATTCCCCGCCGACCCTGGACACACTTAGGTATAGACTTCGCCACAGACCTACCTCCCTCTCAGGGCTACACCACAATTTTAGTGGTAGTTGACCGATTCTCAAAAGCTTGCAAACTAATACCTCTCAAAGGTCTCCCCACAGCGCTAGAAACCGCAGAGGCACTGTTCCACAATGTGTTCCGGAACTTCGGACTTCCAGAAGATATCGTGTCCGATCGAGGACCTCAATTCATTTCCAGGGTCTGGCGGGCCTTCTTCAAACTCCTGGGTACCACAGTCAGCCTGTCATCCGGATATCACCCTCAAACTAACGGGCAGACCGAACGGAAAATACAGGAAATCTCCCGCTACCTTCGGACGTACTGTTCCCAACATCAGAACACCTGGAGCCAGTATCTACCGTGGGCTGAGTATGCGCAAAATTCCCTCCGTCAAACCTCTACTGGTCTAACCCCCTTCCAATGTATTCTAGGCTATCAACCAGCTCTGTTTCCATGGACAGGAGAGTCCTCCGAGGTGCCCGCGGTAGATCACTGGTTCCGAGAGAGCGAGAGGGTGTGGGACTCAGCGCACGTCCATCTCCAACGGGCAGTACGGAGGCATACGGAGCACGCCAACCGCCGTAGGTTACCCAACCCAGTTTACCTCCCCGGAGACCAGGTATGGCTTTCCACCCGAGACATACGCCTCCGGCTGCCCAGTAGGAAGCTGAGTCCCCGCTACATAGGGCCCTTCACCATTCACTCACAAATCAACCCTGTCACCTACCGTCTAAACCTACCTCCACATTACAGGATCGCTCCCTCGTTTCACGTTTCCCTGCTCAAACGCCACACTGAACCCCTATTCCCTTCCTCCACAGAATCGGAGCCACCTCCTCCTCCCGACCCGCCAGAGATCCTCGGAGATAACATCTACCAAGTCCAAGAAATCCTAGACTCCCGGCGGCGGAATGGCCAGCTCCAGTACCTCGTGGACTGGGAGGGGTTCGGACCCGAGGAGAGATCGTGGATACCCCGTGACGACATCCTGGATCCGACTCTCCTCGAGGAATTCCACCGCCAACATCCCGAACGCCCAGCTCCCAGAGGTCGTGGTCGTCCCCGTCGCCGCTCTTGGGTGCCAGGAGTCACCCGTGGAGGAGGGGGTGATGTCACACCCTCTGCATGTTCCCTCAGCCCCAATCACCACGATCCTCCACCAACCAGCCAATCACCACCACAGCACACCCGTGAACCATCACCAGAATTCTAATCACCGTCACCTGCACCAGCAATCACCACACCCCTTTATATACTTACCTCTGTCACTTACTCACCGGCTGGTATCGAAGTTGCATGGATATCTCTCTGTGGATCTTCTCCCCCTCCTGTTGTCTCTTCTGTGCTCCTCGTGGATTGCTCCAATGTTCTCCTGTGCTCCTCGTGGATTGCTCTGATGTTCTCTTGTGAAACACGTTAAGTGCTCCTCGTGGATTGCTCCGATGTTCTCCTGTGAAACACGTTAATCGTGTCAGAGGGAAGTGACTGTTGCTTACGCTACGATACTTATGAACTTGAACTTACCTGTTGTGTTGTGTTTGAAGATTTGACCACAGAGACCCTTATTCACCTGTTTGCACGTGTGTTGAACTGTGCACGTTTGTTAATAAATATCTTGAAAGATACTCACCTTCTTCCATTGTGTGTGGCCGTGACAGTATGTGTTTGTGTGTGTGTGTGTGTGTGTGTAAGACAACTTTCTTCTTTATAAACTCATAAATTTTAGAAGTATGTTTAACACAGGGTTCTTGCACCATTTTAAAAGTAAAATTTAATGCTTTTTAAGACCTTTTTAAGACCTCAACAAATATAATTTAAGACCCAAAAATTTAATTTATTTGGAATAGGCTACTCAATTTATTGCCTCCTACAATGGAAATCAAAACTTGAAAGTTTTCCATTTGGTATCAATTATGTGCAATGTATAAATTCGGTAACTAAAAAGAGATAGGGACCATTTGAGACAGTTTTCTTCACTTTTTATTTTTACCTTTGAGATGTAAAACAGAGCCAACGTAACATAGATAAGTTACATTATATTAAACAACACAATGCCTTATATTAAGGAACCATATAGAACAGAATACTGAAAATTAGGGATGCACCGATCCGAATCGGCCGATCGCTTGCGCGTTTTGTCAGTAAAGCCGGTTCTGTAATCAGCGGTAAATGCCATCAGGTGCATGATTTCACGTTGAGCCGTATATACTACACACAGCCGTTGTTTACCGAGGAGCTGCGCAAATCCATGTTCATTATCAGCATGAATGTGCGTAGCTCGTCAGTGAACAACGGCTGTGTGTAGTATATACGGCTCAACGTGAAATCCCGCACCTGATGGCATTTACCGCTGATTACAGAACCGGCTTTAATGACAAAACGCGCAAGCATGAATCGGCCGATTCGGATCGGTGCATCCCTACTGAAAATAAGCTCAATAATGAAAGTCCTCAAAACAGCCTTTCACAAGCCAAAAAGTTGACTATTCTACATAACTGTTAGAAAACACAAATGTTATTACACGACTTAATGAGAGAAACCCTTTGTTTTAACACATCCAAAATTCTCCTCAAGACATGTGGCGTAGCTCTGCTGCTCTCTTCTCAATTTCATGGTCTAGGTCCACCAACTCCCTTCTCTTTTCCTTGCATCTTTTTCTCATGGAATTAGATTTAGTGATAAGTTCTGCCATCTTTGTCCCGGCTGTATTCTCAGCCTTCTCTGCAAGGCCATCTGCATCCTTTTCTAGAGTTTCACACACAGTTGAGATTGTTCTTCTTTTCTTGCGTAGCTCTTCAAGGTCATCTTCAACCACTTTTCTCTTGTTCATCTGTTTTGTCTTCTCCTTTTTCTTCCTCTCATCTTCCAAGAAGATCCTGTACCGGTTGCGTGCAGATGCACACTCATTTAGCAGCTCTTTGGTTAGAGGCACTTTGACCACTCCACCACACATCCTCACATAGTCGCAGATTAGTCTCTGTGAGACTATAGTGTCTTCGTTCATATTGCACATCTCCACCTCCTTGTTTATGGAGAACCCACGCTCCACAGTAGCTTGTCCATGGGACAGAAGCAGCAGCTTTTCCACAAAGCTCCAAAGTTCTGCATATCCATTCATGGCCTTATGCAGGAAGCTGTCAACTCGCGATTTTCCATCCAATGCACTGAAGGCCAAGAACTCCTCTCCTCTGGCTTCACTGAAGAGGAACTTCTGAAATTGTTGGGCAATCTTATCACCTGCATTTAGATAAAGATAAGCACATCTGAAATATTTTCTAGGTAAAATTATACTTTGTTGTCACAAGAGATTTATTTTCACTATACTCTGAAAAATGCATCTCATATTTTCAACTATATTTCAATTATTATGTTTAAGAACATATCTTAGGCCTACATACATTTATTATAACTCATCCTAGGATGTATTTCCAAAAAAAAAAAAAAAAACAGCAAAATAATAGGCTAGTATAACTTGAGATCTAAAATAAGACTCCCTTTGATAAACACTAGGCTAACTGTTCACATTTCTGATATGTCTTCAGATGTTACCCGCTGTGACTCCTCCTGACAGCTTCTTATCCTGCTCAAATTTCATGATGAGGGCCTTAATTTTTTGCAGGCACATGTCTGGTTCTTTGTGCATATTTTGGGGGTCCAGGCACATCATATTTCGGACAGTGGGGTACTTCAGGGTGCACTTCAATAGAAGGTTCTGACAAATTTTTGACAGGGCGCTCTGGCTGTCTCGCATGAACAGTAACACCTCACGCTCACTTCCACCACTCTGACTGCCTGACATTCCCTGACAAAAGCACAAAAGTCACATCACCTGAAACATTAAATAAACTCTCCCTATGTGTAACTTACACTACACAACATTTGACAGATCCAGTTAATAGGTCAACTGCTTGATGTGAAAACAATTAATCTGACCTCTTATTTTCTCAACATAAATACTTCACTAGTCAAGTGACTTTGCAGTGCATATAGCACAATGATAAAGTAATCTAAGATAAATATTACCTTGAGGGCAGCTGTGGCTCCCATGCCAATGTCCACTTGCTTTGGACTGACCCAAAGCTTTTGGTCTGTCACATCAAGCTTGACCAGTTTTACTGGGGAAACATCAACCTGGACGTCTCGCTTTATGAAGCGTCTGAGAAGGCTCTGAAAATAGAATAGCACAAGCATGATAATTATAATCAAAATTGGAAAAAGTATTACAGTATTTACATTACTTTCTACAAACATCATCATGCTGAAAACGCAGTACTTTGTTTTATTGTTCATATCCTCTGTAAATGTCGGTGCTTGAATGATTCAACCATTAATATACTTTTAGTGGTCATTAGGCTTACCCTGATTAGATCCTCCAAATCTCTGCCGAGGAAGGGAATCATCGGGGCATCTGTCTGGTACTTGGTGAGAAATGGCTGAAAACTTCTTGAGACACTCATGAAGAAGTGTAACTTTGCCAAGATGAAGTGATCCATCCGGGCTTCTGCGATGGTGTCATATGACGATGACCTTGGATTGGGGAGCTTCTTGGCTTTGACCTGATCCACATAGGTGACAATATATGGCCAAATTTCAATGGCTCACTCCACTGCTGGAAGGTTTTCCAGCCATCGATGTCCGCAAAATGGCAGAGGAAATGTATCACACTTTGTCACTAACACAAAGTCCTCTCTCCTTGCAGGTGCACAATGAAACAGGTAGTGCAGGGCTTTCAGGACTTTCTCAACTTGCCACATTGCAAAGCCGTTCTTGAACGAGTTGTGCATCGTGTGAAGGCCACAACTCCCAATTATTTGTAGTTGGGCTCCACCATACTGCTCTCTGTGTTCATCTTGTAAGAGTTCAACAAACTTCCAGTTTACAGCGGGCCCATCCATTGATAGTGAAAGCATGTTGTTCAGATTCAGCTCCTTTGTACCTTCCTGCACATTTGTAAAAAAGAAAAAGATTAATTCAATGTGTCAAGTAATCCACAACAATAAAATGCAAACATACACAAACGTAATTATAAACATAATTAACGTTAATCATTATATAATTGGTAGCGTTACATGGGTATATGTTCAGTGAGTTCAATTCAGATGTGTTTTATTACAAACGACAGACATTAGTTATGATACAGGATGCCTTCATACATTAAAGGTTGTATCAGCGATTTCTAGCCTAAAACATAAAGTGTCAATTTCAGCTGACCTTTCTTCACGATCCGCTCGCTGCCTGCCCCATAAATTGTCTGTGAAAAAAACGCGTTTCTCTGGTCAGCCTAGGGTCCGAGATATGCCAAAAAAACAATCGGCACTACCAACCTTTCCACACATAAACAAACAGTGTTCCAACCAATCAGCGTCAGGGGTTTGGTGTTGTGGACTTTCGCTCCGCCTCCCTCACATCCCAGCACCAGTAGGAAAGATTATAAACCCATATTAACTTTATAAACTCACATTGTAGATGCACATAAATATATGTAAATATCAAGTCACAACATTTCAGAAAGGGTTCTAAATGTAGGGTCCTTTTCCCAAAATTTGCATATTGTGATAAAGTTCATTATTTTCTGTAATGTACTGATAAACATTAGACTTTCATATATTTTAGGTTCATTACACACAACTGAAGTAGTTCAAGCCTTTTATTGTTTTAATATTGATGATTTTGAGCATACAGTTAATGAAAACCCAAAATTCCTATCTACCTACATTACAGAAAATAATTAACTTTATCACAATATGCTAATTTTTGGAAAAGGAACTGTATATATTACTATATAACTGTATATATTAATCTGACAACTTTCCTCTTCATATAAACAACATTTTAGAGAGGGTTAGTTGTTGTAAACTTGTTTTTAATAGATATGTATAACAAATCAACATTCATTTTATGAAAAAATAAGGTGCCTTTTGCATTCAAAATACATGAATAACAAGTGCAAATTATTAATTTAAGTGTCTGGATTTTTCTTAACAAAAGTAACATGGTGCAAAATACAGAGCAGTCTAATGTGAGAAATGACACTGTCTGTCTCCCATCAGCTTTTGCCTAGTACCCAGGCCACTCGGAAAGATACTTCTGTAGCTCTCTCTTGCTGTGTCACAGCTCTCACAAGCAACTTATTTGTTGATTCATATGAATACTTTAGCTGTCGAAGTTTTGCTGTCCGTACCTCTGTATTTTGTGGATATTGCCGTTCAAAATGACTGTGTTTTGTTTCATAATGCCGTTTGACATTTCCACTCTTCACAACTCCAACTGTCTCGTTACAAAACAAACAGAATGGCTTCGTGCTGGATTGGGGCAAAAAGAACGCATACCTCTCTCCAATCATCTTTGAAAACTCTATTTTCTTCGTCAACTTTTCTTTTCCTGGACAATGACATCCTCCACACCCATTCAAACGCTTACTGCCGTGAAGTGTCGTGTTGCGCGATTACGTCAAAACTCACTGGATGTCATGGCAACTGAATCACGGTAGAAAACTTTAAATATCTCGCCTTCCCTTTAATTTCGGACCATCTCCTAAAAGACATTAAACACTACACAAATGATTCTGACATGCGTTTATCAAAGTAGGAAATCCAGATTTTTAATCCCTTAAATTACTGCTGAAATACGAAATGGTGGCGGGTCCGGATTGAATTCCCTCCGGGTCCGGATCCAGACTTTGAGAAGTGCTGCTGTAGACAATAGACTGCAAAAATTCCCACACTGGTGCGCACTGCTTCGGAAAATGGATGTCCAACACGTAAAAAAGTTTAAAGCATGACATTGTGTCCACAGCACAGATAAGTGTGTTTCGCTGAAGTGCCTGCTTGCCGACAACAACAAAGGCTTGATGGCAGTTACTGCAATCCCAAAGCCCAAGGACAAAGGGGAAGGGTTTTGCGAGATCAGCCTCCTTTAGGTACTCAACCATGTTAGTGCCAACCTGTTAAAAACAGAAGAACGTTAAAAACATACAAAAATCACTTTACACACACAATGCAGCATTAAACAAAATCCAATCCATGACAAATAATTAATTTAAAGCTCTCCTGAGCTGATGTTTTTTCTTAATTAATACTGTAGTCTGATGTCTACTTATGATACTTGTGTGGTTTTTACATAAAAAATTCATAATAAACAATAAGTTATATGTTATTTTATACCCTGGTTTTGAGGTAGGCTCCAGAAACGATCGATTTTAATGGGCGTCTTACATTGAAGACTTTGAAGTAAACGCCTACAGCTCTGTGATTGGATAACGGTGCGTTCACACCGGATGCGAATGAAGCTGCAAGCGCTAGTGATTTACATGTTAAGTCAATGCAAAGACGCGAATAGCCGTCCAGCGGCGCGTATTGAGCGTTTCAAGTGATTGCCACGCCATTCGCAGGAGTTCAAAAATCTGAACTTTGGCGAAAATTCGAGCCGCATTAACCAATCAGGAGCTTGCTCTAGTAGTGACGGAGGCAGAAATCCCGAAACAACAATGGAGGACAAAATCACCGTTGCTGTCTGTGGTTACTCGGAGCTGTACAATACATCTTTGGACTTCTGTATAAACAGGAATAAAAAGGATTTGGCTAGGAAGAAAGTGAGTGAAGTGGTCGGACAATCTGGTTAGTTTTAAAAAACGCTCTTTACTCAATTTGACCTACATATACATACATATTGAGACTACAAGCAAGCTAAAGCTGGCAAATTGAGCTCATTCAACTATTTTACAACTACTTTCCCGCTGACGAGTGGCAGAAGCCCCTCCCATGACGCGAATTTGCGTCTGTTGTGAAGAAAATGTCACGCGCGAGTAAACTCAAATGTTTTTTCCCAAATGTTTTTTCCGGTGTGAACGCACCATAAGAGTTTTGCGTAGTAAGTTACGTAAGAGTTTCTGTGAATAGACACGCAGGCTACGAGTAATCAGGATCAAGCGGTCTTTTGCAGTGCAATATTGACACATACTCATTACTCACATTAAAACACTGAATATTCCTGTCAGATCAGTTACTGATGAAGCAGTGTTGTTTTAAAAAGTCAAACTCCCTGCAAATGCAACGTTAACCTTTTGTTTACACAAGAATCACGTTGAAGTGAACAGACATGCTGCATTTAACTCACATCAGCTAAAACTTCTAATTGAATATAATATATAAAGACACATTAACTACACGACTCACCAATTCACATATTCCAGAGGAAATGTTGACCAAAAAGACATTTTCACTAAAAATTGAATATAACTTAGACAGGAAAAGGCTGTAACGTAATTACAACAGGCATACCTTTACCGATTAGCAAACCCAAAACGAACCGAGATAGATTATACTTTTTAATACTGTTAATGTAATGTGAAACGCCAAATTTGGTATATTTTAGCAGTTGTTGATGTACAGTATTAGTTTCATACATTAAAAACCCACAAACATACCTTTTCTGTCGATTCCTGAGGTGATTCAAAATGGCCCCAAAGGTAGCGCTTGGCTCGTTGAGTAGGGGGAGTGGCTTACTCTCTTAACTGTCACTTGATTGGATAAAATCAGTAACCCAATGTTGGGTTACACAAAAACAATCTAACACTGAGTAAAACAACCCAAATAAATGACCCAACAGGCTTAACCCAGCAGTTGAGTTAAAAAAAACAAGCCAACATTTTTACAGTGTATATTCAGAGGTATCTTTGTATGCACGTATACCCGACTATTATTATTACTCTTGTTTCTTTTTTTGTAAGAAAAATAGGACAATAATTTGTAAGTTTTTTATTCTTCAACAACGAATGTTTTACAATAAAGTTTAAACTTAAATTGAGGCACTGACAAATGACGGTCATTTTTTTTATAGGTTTAACGTTAGATTAACAGCTCGGAATATATGCTACTTTGACATGAGACATAGAAGAAATGCAAAAAATTTAGTCAGGCGTGACTTCCGCGTTCAGAAAAAAGGTCTACAAGACAATCCTATAAGACAATTCCTAATACAGTCCTTTAGAAATGGTTCCAAAATATGACTATTAAAGCCTTCCTCAAAACCGCCAATGTTGGTAGTAGAAATGAGCAAGCAACTGATGTGTGCAAATTAAATCCATACACACTGATGTTAAAATGCTAACAGTGTCCTTTTATATGCTTCAACCAAAAAAACAGTGCACTTCCTGTGAGATTTGTCTTCAATTCATGACATTCAAATGTGAAGTTCTTACACCGTAGACAAGAGTCTATTTTTCCATAGTCCATATTTCAAGTTGACACGGTAAAGTGTACCACGGACAAAACACATTGCTTTAAAATGTGAATTAGAATTGCATTGTAGAAGCCCTGTATAGGATTCCATTTGGAACCCTTAATAAGGCTTCTTTTGATTATGAATCTTCATGTGCTTGCCAAGGCTTACTTTTTGAATGAAACTCTTTCCACACTGGTCACACGTGTAAGGCTTCTCTCCAGTGTGAATTCTCATGTGTCTGTTAAGGTTTGCTTTAAAAGCAAAACTCTTTCCACACTGTTTGCACATGTAAGGCTTCTCTCCAGTGTGAATTCTCATGTGTTTGTTAAGGCTTTCTTTACGAGTGAAAATTTCTCCACACTGTTGGCAGGTAAAATAGCTCTCCAAAGTGTGAATTCGCAAGTGGTATTCAAGTTTTGATTTTCCACAGAAACCTTTTCCACACTGTTTGCATGTGTAAGGTTTCTCTCCAGTATGTATTCTCATGTGTCTGTTAAGGTATACTATTTGAATGAAACTCTTTCCACACAGTTTGCATGTAGAAGGCTTCTCTCCAGTGTGAATTCTCATGTGTCTGTTAAGGCATCCTTTACGAATGAAACTTTTTCCACACTGTTTGCACGTGTAAGGCTTCTCTCCAGTGTGAATTCTCATGTGTGTGTTAAAGTTTCCTATACGAGCGAAACTCTTTCCACACTGTTGGCACGTGTAAGGCTTCTCTCCAGTGTGAATTCTCATGTGTATGTTAAGGTTTTCTTTACGAGCGAAACTCTTTCCACACTGTTTGCACGTGTAAGGCTTCTCTCCAGTGTGAATTCTCATGTGTGTGTCAAGGTTTCCTTTACGAGTGAAATTTTCTCCACACTGTTGGCAGGTAAAAAGGCTCTCCAAAGTGTGAATGCACACGTGGTTTTTAAGATTTAATTTTCTGCAGAAACTTTTTCCACATTTTCTCCAGGTGTAAGGCTTCTCTCTGGTGTGAACTTTCATGTGGATGTTAAGGTGTCCTTTTTGAGTGAAACTCTTTCCACACTGTTTGCATGTGTAAGGCTTCTCTCCAGTGTGAACTCTCATGTGCCTGTTAAGGTTTTCTTTTCGAGTGAAACTGTGTCCACACTGAAAGCAAGTGAAATTACTCCTAGTTCCTGTATTTTGTGCTCTTTTTTGTTTAGAAGTATTTGCAGACTCTAAGGAACAAACTGATTTATCTCCAGATACAAAATCATGAAGATTCTCAAACTGATCTTTCTCTTCGGTTTCATTCAGTTCTTCTCTCTCCTCTTTCAGCGCTGTTAGGTCTACGGTGGAAAAACAAAGAAATAAAAGTTAACCCCAGTTTAATGACACAAAGCAATTGGCATCATAACATGTAGATATCTAATGCTTGTATGCTAGATCCTATACCAGGGTGTCCAAACCCGATCCTGGTCGGCTGGTTTCCTACAGTGTTTAAGTTGGCCTTTATACAATTAATTAAAAAAAATCCAGATAATCTAATGATAGTGTTTAGGAAATCTATATAGACTGATCTCTACTATTGTATGTATCCTAGGGAATAAAAATCATCAAATTGAATTCAAAGAGATGAGGGAAAATAAGAGAAAAAACTCCCCATTTAACTATCAAATAAAAAAAAAATAAACTTCTGAGTTTTTATTTAGGGGGCAGTTGTGTTAGCCAATTATAAAAATGGGCTGTTCCACTGATCTTTTAAATGGAAAACAACCCAAAACTGACTGTCACAGGATGTTCACTCATAAATCACTAAACTTTTTCTGTAAAAAACTTTAGTAATATTATAATTACACTTTAGGAATAAGAAATAGTTTTGCACCAGTTGAAAGAGAAACAGTCAAGTATGGTGAATTGTGCTCTGCATTTAATCCATCTAAGTGCATACACAACAGGAACACACACCTGGAGCTCCTTATGCCCATAAAGTGGGCCAATCACAATGTTGCATGAACAGTCTGTGCATCTGACTGATGGCCTGCACGTGCGTTTTCATATTTAAAGAATTCAGTACTGACTTTTCAAACACAAGTTTGCACGTATGCAACAAATGCCTCTTTTATAATGGGTTTTATCATTTCTGTCTCGATGCGCCAAGAAATGGTATCACAACATGGTTAGGGGTGTAACATTTCCAACACACGCTTGAGGTATCCGGCCAATTCCAAAGCATGGATAGCTGACCAATCAGAAAACACCTGGGTTTCCATCAACAGTGAGTTTTGTGGAAATCAAAGCGTTTCAGAAAGGGAGGGCAGAGAGGAGCAACAATAATGTACAGTAGGTGGAAAATAACATGTTTTTAAACCTCAAACTGCATAAACACATCACCATTTGATGCTAAAAAGTGAATAACAAGTCAACCATAAGATTACTATTGTTTGGAATGTTTAAGCGCAGTTACTAAAAAATATTACGTTTATTTCTTGGTAAGACACATTTGACAGCAAAGCACTAAACTTGAGTCAGGAGGCATGCAAAATTTTAATTTCGTTGAAAAGTTCTTGAATTTCTCTCCCAAAATGTCCAAACCCTGAAACTATTGATGTAACAGCATTGGACATGACTTTAGCTAACACTGTTTCTGCATCAGCCGTGTTTGATCTGTTCATAAAAGAATTCAGTAAAACTTTCTTTGAAGCCCATATTTATAATGCATTATAAGGGTATGCTTAAGGCACTATAATGAATTCATAGTGCATTATAAAAAAAATGTATTGTATGTTGTATCATAAAACTGTTTTAATGTATTGTAATTTTTATTTATTTGCGGTTATAGCTTTTAAGCGTGTGATTATCTCCTCATAGTCATAACATAAGTCTCATATATTACCATGTTACGCATGTCACTTTACTGGAAGCATACAAAGAGCACTTATAAGTAATAATAATAATAACAATAATAATATCTATCAAAGAGACAAAAGTTAATGTATCAGATGAATGGATAACATGACACGTTTGTATTATTAGTTAGATTATTTTGATGGTACCCTTTAGACAGCTTTTGATAAGTAACTATTCGACTGCATGACAGCTAGCAATAATTATTAGTAGTAGTATGCTAAATATATTCTAACACTGTATTTTAATGGTTCCCCAAAAGACAAAACTGATATGTAACTTTGCAAGTTTGTGAACCTTCTACCTAGCCAAACTTAACCTAAGTCGAATAATACTACTAATAAAGGAGTGTTAGTGTAGTTGGAAAGTTGCTTCTAGTCAGTAGACCAGGGTGTCATGATCGGGGCTGAGGATTTCCCCTCAGCCACCTGAGGTCACTGTCCCACACAACACTCCCCTTAGGTGTTCACGTTTGTCTTGTCATTTGCACTGATTACACGCGCACCTGTTCACAATCACTATCAGGACTATAAGTACCCTTCATTGTTCATTCTGCTTTATGTCTGCATTGTCTCCTGTGATGTTTGTTTTCATGTGTCCGAATTCCCTGACTTTAGATTATGTTTTGGTTCTTGGTTATTTTCTGTTCTAGTTGTTAGTTTGTGCCGTGTTGGCTTTTTGTTTGTTTAGTTTGTTTTCATTTTCAAATAAAACCAACTTACCTGCATCTTGGACCCAGACCTCCTGTGTGAACGTGACAGAATGCAGACATCAGCTATGGGTCCAGCGGGGAGTATTTTTTTTGAGGAGGCGACGTCCATCCGCTCGGTTCCAGACACGGAGGGGATGTCCTTCGAGGCGGCGTCGGCCAAGCGGTTTGAGTTTATTTATGCCTGCTTGGCGGCGTTGGACATCCGCAGCGGAGAGGCTGCACGGAAGGGTCCCTGCTTTGCGGCGGGGGCGGAGACGATCTTCCGCGGGGAGGCTGCAACGTCCGTTATTTCCGTGCCTGAGGCTGCAACGTCCGTTATTTCCGTGCCTGAGGCTGCAACGTCTGCTATCTCCGTGCCTGAGGCGGCAACATCCGCTATTTCCGTGCCTGAGGCTGCAACGTCTGCTATCTCCGTGCCTGAGGCGGCAACATCCGCTCTCTCCGTGCCTGAGGCGGCAACATCCGCTATCTCCGTGCCTGAGGCGGCAACATCCGCTATTTCCGTGCCTGAGGCTGCAACGTCTGCTATCTCCGTGCCTGAGGCGGCAACATCCGCTATCTCCGTGCCTGAGGCGGCAACATCCGTTATCTCCGTGCCTGAGGCGGCAACATCCGCTATCTCCGTGCCTGAGGCGGTAACATCCGCTATCTCCGTGCCTGAGGGGGCAACGTCTGCTGCCCCCCGGCCTGAGGCGACAACATCCGCTATCTCCGTGCCTGAGGCGGCAACGTCCGCTGTCTCCGTCCCTGAGGCGGTAACATCCGCTATCTCCGTCCCTGAGGCGACAACATCCGCTATCTCCGTGCCTGAGGCTGCAACGTCCGCTGTCTCCGTCCCTGAGGCGACAACATCCCCTATCTCCGTGCCTAAGGCAGCAACATCCGCTATTTCCGTGCCTGAGGCGGCGATGTCCGCTGTCTCCCTGCCTGGGGCGGCAATGTCCGCTATCTCCGTGCTTGATGCGACGACGTTCGCCATCTCCTTGTTTGACGCGGCGACGTCCGCTATTTCCTTGCCTGAGGCGACGACGTCGGCCGGGGCCCAGCTGGCGGCAAGGCATGTTTGTGGGACCCCGCTGCACGGTCCTGGCCCGCCATCCCTCCCCCTGACTTGCCTACCTCCGTACCTCCTCCCTCCAGACTTTGGGAACGTCTGGAAGCCGTTCCGTAGGGAGGGGGTAATGTCATGATCGGGGCTGAGGATTTCCCCTCAGCCACCTGAGGTCACTGTCCCACACAACACTCCCCTTAGGTGTTCACGTTTGTCTTGTCATTTGCACTGATTACACGCGCACCTGTTCACAATCACTATCAGGACTATAAGTACCCTTCATTGTTCATTCTGCTTTATGTCTGCATTGTCTCCTGTGATGTTTGTTTTCATGTGTCCGAATTCCCTGACTTTAGATTATGTTTTGGTTCTTGGTTATTTTCTGTTCTAGTTGTTAGTTTGTGCCGTGTTGGCTTTTTGTTTGTTTAGTTTGTTTTCATTTTCAAATAAAACCAACTTACCTGCATCTTGGACCCAGACCTCCTGTGTGAACGTGACACAGGGGGCCTATCATAATAAAATGAAATATAATGTAAAAAAAAAAAAAAAATTGTAATAGGATATAGTCCATTAAAAATTGTGTAGATTTAATTAGCCGCCCATTGTGTCTAATAAATAATCATAATCTTAAAAGTTAGAACCCCAAATACTCAAGTACTTTAGTATACTGTAATTGTCATGATTATTTGAGAACATATTATAAGATTTATTTATTTATTTATTTTTTATGATGCATTCATTACAATGTCTTAGAAATACTTTATAATGTATTATAAATAGGGGCTTCATAGAAAATGTTACCAAAAATTCTGTGCAGAATTAGGGATGCACCGATATATATCGACCGATTACTTGCGCGTTTTGTCAGTAAAGCCGGTTCTGTAATCAGCGGTAAATGCCATCAGGTGCGTGATTTCACGTTGAGCCGTATATACTACACACAGCCGTTGTTCACTGAGGAGCTGCGCACATTCACGCTGATAATGAAAATTTTTCGAATTTGCGCAGCTCGTCGGTAAACAACGGCTGTGTGTAGTATATACGGCTCAACGTGAAATCACGTACCTGATGGCATTTACCGCTGATTACAGAACCGGCTTTACTGACAAAACGTGCAAGTGATCGGCCGATACATATCGATGCATCCCTATGCAGAATTTAAATGTTTCTTACTAGATCTGGAAGTGCTTTTGCTGCCCCCCCTGCTGAAAAAACCAGCTAAAACCAGCCTAGGCTGGTTGGCTGGTCTTAGCTGGCTTAAGCTGGAAATGGCTGGTTTTAGCTGGTCTCCCAGCCTGGCCAGCCTGGTCAGGCTGGTTTTAGCTGGTGGTTTCCCAGCCTGACCAGCTAAGACCAGCCTGACCAGCCTGGCCAGGCTGGAAAAATGGCCAAAACCACTCTAAAACCAGCCTGCCTCCCAGCTTTGACCAGCTAAAACCAGGCTGGTTGACCAGCTAAAACCAGCCAACCAGCCTAGGCTGGTTTTAGCTGGTTTTTTCACCAGGGCCATCTATAATTTAACAGACTGATCTGCTTTAAATGTTGTTTCTATTACAATTAACTAAATCTAAAGCAGCTTGAAACTCAGTATTAATAAAACTTTGAAATAATGTACAACAAACAGTCATTAAAGATGAATGAAGATTAAACACCAACCTCCTTGTTCCTCATGTTTTATTCTCAAATGTTCAGGTTCCTCTTGTTTTATTCTCAAAGGTTCTGGTTCCTCCTGTTTTATTCTCAAAGGTTCTGGTTCCTCCTGTTTTATTCTCAAAGGTTCTGGTTCCTCCTGTTTTATTCTCAAATGTTCAGGTTCCTCTTGTTTTATTCTCCAGGTTTCTAGTTCACTCATGTTCTCCTCACTCTCCACTTTAATAAACATCTTCACAGCAGCAGATCTCAGATCAGCAGATACTTCTCCAGATATTCCTGCTCGCTTCCAAACCTAGTCACAGCTGTGAAGATGAGAACATTACAGATATTTACTGACTGGATTCAAAAACTGTATTTTTTTCTGTTTACAGAAACTTTCTCACAGGCTGAACTAAAACAGAATCACAACAAAACAACAGAGAGCAGTGCAACCAATCTTCTTCTTCTTAGGTTTAATGGTGTTTGTCAAACAGAAGTGTGTGTGTTAGTGCCACCCGCTGGACTGGAGTGTGAAGCGCCGAAAGAAGGGAAAATATTACGGGGAAATGACTTTGTGCATACACAATGTGCGCTATTTAAAAAAAAAAAAAAAAAAAAACGATCTGCACAAATAAATGAAAATGACTTAAAATTAAGACTCACATCATGGTATTTGATCAGCATCAACAGTCTTTGTCAGTGAATATTAAAGGAGAAAAAAAGAAAAAAATATGCTTTCCTACAATATACAAAAAAGTATTTAACCCACAATGCCCCAACCTCAGTCTACAGTTTAACTGAGTCCCTACAGGATGGACAAGTACAAAAACATTTGTTTCTAACTTTAGATTGAACAGAAAAATGTGTCTACCCTTGATGTCCTTTTGCCATCCTCTCTGCCATTCCTTTATTAAACTTGATGACCTTTTCAGCATCTTTATTGGCTAAAAACCATGGCAACATATTCAGCTGTTACTCCTCATCTTCCCTTTTTAACAGTGAACAGTTCAGTTAATAAATACAAGATACAATATCTGCTTTACAAACTCAATCTCTAGAAGTGCATTCATGTTACATAAGAGTTATGATTTTAGTGAAGTTAAAAGTTTTGAAACCAAAATACCAATACCTGCAACATCCAGTTAGAGCTGTAATAAACTCAGAGGAGAAGATCAGGAGACTGAGTGAATCTTCATCAGATCTTGATTGAGATGTTACTGTGTGTCGCTGCAGTCATCCAGACTGACTAAACACTCAATCGCTGGAGTTTTAGACAGATTTCAGGATCGTCATTAGAAGATAAAATATGCAAAGGATGTAAGCAGTTACAGGGATTTGCCCAGATTTTCAGCGACTCTAATCCAATCAGCAAAACTATAGACTCATTATGACAGAGATCAGGGAAAGTCTCACCTTCAGCCTCTGCATTCATATTTAACTCAGATATTGATCAGAAACAAAGACACCAATTAAAGAAATGAGGCAGAAACATCAACAGCCAATAAAGACAAAAGATGACACCTACAATCATTTCACATTCATATTCACACACTCCTAAAGAGTAATATATTTATCTTAAAATTCAAATGCCAATTATCTTTCTGCTGAGTTTCTATTGCTCTTTCCTGAATGTATTTTGCAGTCATTATTCTTTAGACACATCTGTTTTAAATAACTATCAGCCAAATTCTGTGGTTTCTTTAACCTAAGGTACTAGAACCGTTTGTGTTTGGTATTTTCTAAGTATTTCTGAAAAATTTCAGTCAGGTTTTAAGTCCATTCATAGCACTGAGTCACTCCTGACTCTAATGATTTTACACAACTTGTATCTTGCAAATCATGAAAATCCAAATAATGTAGAATATCAAGATTTAATAAACATGCTCAAATCTAATTAACTTCCATTCATATTTTTCATGAATAGTAATGAAGTACTATGTATACTCACAGTTGACTAAGTTTAGGTATAAATAAAGACATTCATTTTCCTTTATAAAGAAACTTGAAGAATTAGGTTTATATAATCAATATTTGTACTTTCAAATAAGAAATATTTACTTTTTAACACAGGTACATTAAGCAATTTGTTAAGGCAAATGTATGATTGGATATTTATTATTTATTATCATTTCATTGTATCAATCTACAGAGCGGGAAACGAGGAGACGAGGAAACACAGGAGTGAACTTAAAACAGTCTTTAACGGACAAACTAAAACACAACTCAGGAGTAAAACAGGAAGACATTCACTTGAAGGACGTAAGACATCAGAGGAGAAAACCACAAACAGAACAATATTAAATACTCAACTAAATGAATGAAAGACAAGACACTCCTGAAATCAATGGAAACAGGAACAGGAAAACCAAATATAGGCATTAGAAAACATCAGGGAAAACAAGGACAAGGAGCTCATGGAAACAAAAACAAACACAAGGACAGTCCATAGGTGTGACAGTCATTACTGTTAAAGACACAATTATATTGGTTGAAATGAAATTATTGCCTAGGAAATTCAGGAAAAAGGTAAATGTTCAATTTTAAATGAATCTCTTTTGCTTCAGGTGTGTGTGAAAACAAATCTGTGATGCTCTCGATGTTCCTGCCTCTTTAATTGTTGTGATTGTTAATGCTAATGAACACTTGAGTTGTGTGTGAATGTCTTTCGCTGATCTCTGTGATCATGAGAGCTATAGTTAGAGTTTAGTATAGAACTGATCACATCCCTTGAATACTGTGTTTAAGCTTGTGGTCCATGAGCTTTGTCTTCATCTGTAAGAACGGCCTCCTGAAATCTGAGTAAACTCCAGTGATTGAGTGCTTTAGTCAGTCTGGATGACTGCAGCGACACACAGGACCAGCTCAAACAAGTCTCCTGATCTTCATTTTCCTGCAGGTGTGTTAAAGGTATTTTGTTCTTTAAACATTTAACTTCACTAAAATCATAAAACTAATACAACATGGCATTTTTTCTGATAGATGTACTTCTAGTTAAAGTTTCTAATAAACAGTTTATTGTGTCTTGTATTTATTATCCAAACGTTTCACTGTTAATAAAAGAAGATATGGAGGGAACTGAATGTGTTGGCCTATTTTTTTTTTTTTTTTGCCAATTAACGAAAATGAAAAGGTAATAATCAATTCCTTTACACTACAAAATTTTTTATTTAAAACAAAATTGCTTACATAAAAGCTTACAATAACATTACCACTAAAACCTTTGTAACAGTTACACAGCAGCATTAACTAGTTTTATGTGAACTTAATGGTACATCAACATAAAACAAAGTGTTATAAATGTACATTAAAAAAGAGAATAATACATTCACGAAGTTAATAACTTCAGAAAAGCATCATCATATGAGTACGGAATTATATTCTATATACAACATTTCTATGATATATTTGTGATTTTAGAGAGCAGGGGACCAATGATAGGTGGCGACAATGCTCCTAAGGAATTGGTCGCCTTCAAACAAGAAGAAGAAGAAGAAGAAGTGCACCAATGGGACTTTTATTTTGCTCTGGTGACGTGACGTCATAAAGCTGCGCGCTCCTCATCTGTTGTGATTCACCTACAGAAAGGTTTGTGGTTTTAAAGTTTTTAAACCAATGGATATTGTTGCATCAATTAAAGCGTTTTTACAAGCTATGTAAAATAAATCATAACTATTAAATCTAACGTTGTAATGCTTTATTTGCTGTTACTTAAGACGTTAGTAACAGAGAATGTGCATCTCATTTTTCTCTCCATATCGTGAATCAATCGTGTGATGATAAGAAGTGAGAGACTCAGAATCCGAATCATTTGAATCAAATCATTTGTGAAATGATTCAGTGATTCGATTCAGCGGCACGCGGACTACAAACTACAACAACAAACACAAACGAGTGAATCACAACCGAGAATGATTTCAGGAGAGTGTAATATATTAGATATGACATGCAAATCAAAAATAACCTACCTAAATATGAACCTTCTTGGTAATTTTTTATCAGAGGTGTAAAAAGTACTCAAACTTTTTACTCAAGTGAAAGTACAGATACTCAGTGAAAATTTTACTCAATTAAAAGTAAAAGTATCTGGTCAAAAACATACTTGAGTAAAAGTAAAAAAGTACAACTTTTAAATTATACTCAAGTACTGAAAAAGTAAAAGTACTTTTTTTTTTTTTTCTGACAGACATACAGAAGTGTGGTTAAAGGGAGAGAACGAAGCAAAATGCAATGGCAGAGGTTAAACATGTATATATCTAGTGCAAAAACAACAATTAAAATGAAGCAAAAATACAAGAAAAGGAAACTCCATCCTTTCCACCCTCATGCCATCCCATATGACTTTAATTTATCAGACGAACACAAACTAAGTGTTTTAGAAAAATCATCTCTTAACAAAAGTGTATGGGACATCCAAAAATTCCACTTCAAAAACTCTATACAAAGTGAAAATTACAGTAATTTATGCAACCCCTGTTAATGAATCAGGGTCTTCTTAACTGAAACGAAAAAGAATACAAATACTAATATTTAATCTTGACCATCGTGTTCACTTTGGGTGGTTCCTGAAGTGGTCCTGTCCCCTTGCATTATATGAACTAAAAATCTTTGCTTGTGTCCATCTAAAGAAAGTAAATCATAAACATCTGGGATGACAGAGGTTCGGTAAATAGTGAGAGAAATTTTATTTTTACGTAAACTATCCCTTTGAAGAGCAAGATGTAAGGCTAGAAAAATATTTCAGACAGAATACAAGAATGTGTTTTTCTCAGCAAATACTGATAAATAATTATTTGCAACTAATTAGATTAATTAATGAGCAAATAATGCAATTATTAAGATTAAAAAAATATTAATTCCTACTCAATGTGTCATAAGGACATATTGTAAATGCAACCTATCGACTATCTGGTAAGAACATGACTAAAAATGAATTACAATTAATTTAACATACGATGTTTATTTAAATACTTTTATTTGGAGATTTGTAACATTTATAAAAAAAAATCCCACAAAAATATTAATTGTATTTAAATTGTTATCACTAATTTCATTTGCACTCAATGTTGTGCATTCAGCTAATATGTTACACAGCTAATGGCTCTATAAAAATAATGAACGAATAATGAATAAACGTTTTTGGGGGGGAAATGCAATTTTGCTACGTCAATACGCTTCCTCAGATTTGATGGTGAGGTTTTAAAGCCAGCCATTTACCTGATAAAAGTAATAACTAAAGTAGCAATGTGTGTGCTTGATGCATGAAAACACTGATCATTGATTGTCATGTCAGGCACGTTTGAGCTTCCGTTTACCATATTTAATGTGCGTAAGATACAATAAAAATGTAATTTACTTTTCAACATGAAATAAAATTGTAAGGAGTAAAAAGTACTGTTTTTTCTTCAGAAATGTAATCAAGTAAAAGTACAAGTAGTCAGTTTTATTTGTACTTGAGTAAAGTACAAATTCCCCAAAATAATACTTAAGTACAGTAATCAAGTAAAATTACTCAAGTATTTTACACCTCTGTTTTTTATATTTTATACATTTTATAAAGAAGTCTATTAACTCTCTGACTGTCTTACTAATGCACTACTGAACTAGGAGCTGATTGAGACGCACCCAGAGATTTAGTTTTCATTGATTTATTTTTATTTTTATTATTCTCATCTTAAACAGGACAAAGTGTACAAACACAGGAAAAACTCCTGGAGAATCAACAGAGATCCACGTGACACACTATTATAAAGATGGCGTTTATTAAAGAGGAGAGTGAAGACATGAAGATTGAAGAAACATTGAAACATGAAGAAACTGAGGAACAAAGAAAGATGGCGTTTATTAAAGAGGAGACTGAAGACATGAAGATTGAAGAAACATTGAAACATGAAGAAACTGAGGAACAAAGAAAGATGGCGTTTATTAAAGAGGAGACTGAAGACATGAAGATTGAAGAAACATTTAGAGTCAAACATGAAGATACTGAGGAACAAAGAAAGATGGCGTTTATTAAAGAGGAGAGTGAAGACATGAAGATTGAAGAAACATTTAGAGTCAAACATGAAGATACTGAGGAACAAACAGGTTGGTTTTCATTCTCAAAGCTGAATTCACTACAATCAATCAATCAACTTTATTCAAGACACATCAAGGTCCATATAGACAAAACAATACAAAAATAAAAATAAAAGAAAAATTAAAATTACAGTACAAAACATTTAAAAGATGTGAGAATCAAAATTTTTAAAACACATACAAGCTTTGGGTCCAATATTTCCAAAAGCAAGATGAGTACCTTGTGTCACTCTTTGACACATCAATTAGAGACACAACAATCATGTTCTTAGACCCCATCAATCTGCACATGAATCTATACATAAAATTTCTCAGAACAGCCTTAAAAGTAGGCACATTGTTAGTCACAAACATTTCACTGGCACTACTCCACCTGGGAATTTTAAGCACAACTCTTAAAGCATCATTATAAGCCACTTGAAGTTTTTTCATTTTTGCAATGCTAACATTACACCACAGTTGAGCAGTATACAGTGGGGTACAGTACGCTTTGAAGAGTGATATTTTAACATCTGTAGTACACATATGAAATTTGCGTGCCAGCATGTTTGCCTGCCCATACAGTTTACCACACTGACGCTGCACATCATCATCATCACTGAGGTCATCTCTTATCACATGTCCCAGGTATTTAACTTTCTTCACAACTACTAGTGTTTCACCTCCCAGTGAGAAAGAAGGATAGACAATATTCATATCCTCCTTAGTTCTCACAATTAGTACCACACTTTTCATTGGATTGAATCTAATATCATGCATTACTCCATACTGAGAGCAAATTCTAAGAAGTTGCTGCAGCCCAGCACTGGAGGGAGACAAAACCACCAAATCATCAGCATAAAGCATGTGGTTAATGAGGTTATCGCCCACCAAACATCCAGTTCTACATTGCTTAAGTTCTTTGGATAAATCATCCATATATAGATTAAATAGCAGTGGAGAAAGAATTCCACCCTGCCGCACTCCATTGGAGACATAGAAGGGTGTGGACATACTCACCCCCCACCTAACTTGCATAGTTTGGTGAGAGTACCAGAACTGCAATATCCTAATTAGAAAAAAGGGGACCCCACGCTCCTGTAGTTTACAAAATAGTTTCCCATGATTGATGCGGTCAAAGGCCTTTGACGCATCCAGGAAACACATAAACACTGTACTATTGCGTGATCTATACCTGTACATACATTCTTTAAGTGCATAAATACATAGATCAGTTCCAAGCTTGTTCTTAAAACCAAACTGATTATCTGTTGATGCTGTATATTCTGCAAGCCTATCCATAAGGATCCTTTCTAGAACCTTGGAAAGTATACTTGCAAGAGCAATAGGTCTATAGTTATCTATACTCGTTAACTTACCCGTCTTATTTTTAACTACAGGAACCAACACGACAGATAACATAGATTCAGGAAGTATGCCATGTTTCAATAACCCAGAAAAACATAAAGCAAGTAACACTGAAATACATTGGCTAGCGTATTTCAGATGTTCTGCTGTTATTCTGTCCTGCCCACAGGTTTTATTCATTTTAAGTTTCTCAATAGCACAACATATTTCATTTGGCCATATGACCACCCCATCATTGTGGGGTATTTCACCTATGTTAAACACATCACTCTTCACACAATTAAAAATGTTTTCATAGTGTCTCCTCCATAGCTCTACAATATTATCAGGTTCAGAAATGCCATCAATACTAGAAGGAAGTGGCATCTTGCTGTTATTTACTACCTTCACTTCCTTCCAGAACTCATAAACATTATTAGTTTGTAACTTTTTTGCCATTGAGTTTGCCCTCATAGCCTGCTCATTTCTTTTTATATAACGTACAGCATATTTGAATCTAGCATTAGCCCGCATCTTATCCTCACACACTAGGCCATACCTAGGTTTGCCTGCTAAAACCCATCTTCTAAACGCATCTTTGGCCTCCATATGAACATCATGGACATAGTCATTCCACCCTGGTTTCACAATGTGTTGTTTCACCACCTTTCTCCTTAAAGGTTCACTTCCATCAACTAAACAATTCACAATTTTATCATACATTGCATGTAAATCATTTTTGTGACTTGCATTTTTACAGTTGACATCCACACACATAATTGCATCCATGGGTAACTCAATATTTCTCAAATGCACATCAGTCAATAACTTGTAATATTGCAAGTCATCTTCTGTGAGCCTTGCCCAATCCAGCATCTCATTTAATTTATGGCTATCATTACTTGCAAGATCTGGTAGACCCTTAACATTTATGAGCATAGAGACAGGGATGTGATCAGCTGTGGTGAGATCATATAAGATCTCAACCTTCTCTATACATTCATGTGCATCAGTTGTAGATATACCATGGTCTAGCCATGATGTAGTATGCCAGGCTTCGCTCACATGTGTATAGCTATCAGCTGGCAATAACTCCTTAGTGGACAAAAAAACCTTATTATCTTCACAGAATCGTGTTAAATATTGTCCGAAAAGTGAGTTAGTATCCGAAATATCAGCATTCAGATCCCCCAAGACAAATATGGATGTATAATCACTCTCTCCTATATAAGACACTAAAAAAGCAAGCTTATTCAAATACTCATCTTCATTTTTAAGACATTCATATGGCATATATACATTTAAAATTATAAAAACATTCTTATCGTACACCACCTTGATTCCCATACACCAGTCCACATCTAACTTGATCACAGTGACAAATGGATCAAGTTTCTTGTGCCAGAATATGGCCACACCTCCTGGGATCCTCCCACGCAGAATTCTGGTGTTTAGATCAGTCGTGGATTCCCCAGCTCCGTAAAACTTATCATGTACATTGTTCAGCTTGTCCATATCTTGCAAAGCTAAAAAGGTCTCTTGCAAACACACCACATCTGCATTCTCAAACAGTTTGTCAATAACAATGCGTTGAGCTCTTGCTCCATCACCCTGACCAAGCTGCAGACCACGGGAGTTATAAAACACAACTCTCATCATAGTTTATCATTGTTTATCAAGCATGGGAGACCCTTGGCTCATGTGCATTTATCCCTTTGCCAGGTGGTGCTTTAACACCTGCCCCTACCACGGCCTTAGGCAAGCGATTCTCATAGAAGCGCCTCACATATGCACCTTCTGGCCACAGCTGCGGCATATACATCTCGCCCACTTCCTTGCACTCAGCTGTAACTTTGAAGGAGCTATAGCGAGTATACTCAGTGACAAACTTCTGACAAGTCACATCTCTAGAGAGTTGCTCTTTTAGATAATTAGCCAGAGTCTCTGCTTCTAGGTCAGGTGCAAGCTTTGTCACAAACACACTCACCAGCTTAGTTGTCACTGCATGTATGTTCCCCACTGCACCGGTTCCAACAACACTATATGTCTTCTTCTCTCTAGGAAGAATCATACCTGTCTTGTTCCGTTCAGCAGTCGATCGTTTTCTAGGACGTTGCTTGTGCTTGCCATGCTTTAATACCTGGCTCCAAGCAGGGGACTTCTTCACCTCACTCCCTCCGCCAGCTGTCTCCTCAGTGACTGCCAACGCCGAGGATCCGGGTGCAAGCTCCCTGTGATTTTGTCCGTAGGGCTGGCCCTCCTCACTAGCCATGATTGCAACTGCATTCCCCTTGTTAGCACTGGGTTGCTCAATCACAGCCATGGTTGTGGCTGCATTCCCCTTGCTGGCACATGGTTGCTCAATCACAGTCAGGCGTTTGTTAATATCTGTTGTTATTCCACAAAGGTTCTCACATGCAGTCAATTGCTCACTCACAGTCTTTCTTATGGAGGCCATCTCTGCATTTAGATGTTCAATCTTACTAACCAGGCAAGAGACATCAAGGCTATTAAAAGTCACTGGTGGCAAATCATCTAAATGATAAGACACAAAGCGAGGGATATTCTCACCAGCCTCATTCAGAAGTTTCAAGCAACTCTTAACATTGTTGACATCTTTCTGTTGTCCTTTGTGGGCTACACAACACAGCCCCGTGCTAGCACACAGTTCAAACAGGACCTTCTTGGAGCTTTCGATCCACTCTGATCCAAAGTGATTTACAGCCATCAGGACAATGTCCTCCTGAGGCACCGTCTTCAATTTAACAGCAAGGAAGCTTAACAGTTCATCTTCCACAATAATTTTTCCATCAATAGTGGTGTAGATCTCAGGTTTTATCCTCTGTTTGAAGACACGTCGTGCTCCATTGTCATCAGCGGCAGCCATCTTAGCGGCAGCCATCTTGGACAAATTGATTGAACAGCAGCCACACGAGTGTAGAAATGTTAAGACATTTGACAGAAGTGTTGAGATCACATGACAAATACTAACGCTTCCTTCAATATCCTGCATTCACACTGACCATTGGTTTTCAATGCATTATGAGATCATGCATTTAAGTTGTAACAATAATATGGAATTAGCCTAAAAAAATTATATATTTTTCTGTAACATTAAACCCAATATCTGCTTCTAATATTAAAACCATTGATTTCTAGCACAAGGCTAATTATGCAAAAGTATCTAAGAAAATTATTTATGTGAAAGTTATTTGCACAAACCTTGAAATGTAAGTTATCACATTTAGCTACTGCATGCTGACTACATTTAGTCATTTAAAGTGTTTGATAAGCAAATAAAACAGCCAGTGGACACTAAAGCTACATCTAAATTAATCCGGATACAAAATTACATCCATCAATTTAATGTGATAAATACCACAGATACCGCATGCTTATTTATGTTAGAGCTAATGAAATTGAAATGAGAATATTGCTTGTAAATAAATAACTTGAACAACAAATTAATTTTTTTATTTTTTATTACATATAACTTTTTACTGTTTTCTACAAATGGATGATTGATTTAGCTGTCTAAAGGACAAGCGCATATCAAGTCTTAATGTCAAGCTCAGGGGGCTGTTTCAAAAAAGACACTCAGAAAAGCTGGAATTAAAGTCCAAAACATGATCTGAAATAATCTAACAAATCTATTGGGGTTAAAGTAGTACCATAAATGACCATTTCATTTATACAATCTCACTCATTTGACCCAGGTTCAGTGAGTCAAGATAATTTGATGTGCACGCTTATTCTTAAAGCAGTCCTTAATGTCGATTATAGATCAGATTGATCCACCATGGCAAATATATTTGTACTGTTAAATACATTTGAGATGTTGTTTTCCTCAGTGACAGACAGAGTGCAATATAATGGTAGCTCAGTTATTCTGAGGAAAACATACATTTTGCTAAAATATTTGTTGTTGGACATTAACTGCGACATGTATTATTATAAACCGTAATGTAAGTGCATTTTTATCATAGCAGTAAATGTAAATCAAATGTAAGCAGACTAATACAGTCCTAATTATTAGCTCAAATGAGTAAATGTCTGTTCCTCTTCCCAGTTAAAATGTAGGCTGGTTTCTATTATTTCTATTTAAATTTAGTGTTTTAAAAACTAGAGATAGAAGATACAGCTGTTATAAAACCACAGGTTCAATCTGGTAAAAATGTTTTTTTTAGTTTTTAGGAGTTATTATTGGTAAGATGAAACCATCTTCTTACTGTATGGACATTGTCCCTTCACACTTTTATTTCACACTAAATATTTAGAGAATTATAAATAGCAGTCTCACCTCAGGTGTTGCACCACAGAATTTGAAACATGCAATAGTGGAACCATTGATTAAAAAGGCAAATTTGGACCTGTATCAAAACTGCCATTTCTTCCCAAAGTGTTAGAGAAGGTTGTATTAATACAACTGCTGTCTTTTCTATATTTACATGGGGTTCAGGAAGTGCTCCAGTCAGGTTTTAAATCCTTGTAAAAGTTTTTACTGACCTGTTATTAGCTACTGCCTTTGGTAATTATGCTTTCCTCTTGCTTTTAGATCTTACAGCGGCATTTGACACTGTAGACCACAATATCTTGGTTTCTCAATTAGAAAATTGCATTGGTTTTAAGGGTACTGCGTAGGAATGGTGTCCTCTTCAGCGTCATTCTCATGTGGAGTTCCTCAAGGTCCATTCTTGGGCCTGTTCTGTTCTCTATATATTTGCTTCCTGTAGGGTCCATCTGTAGGAAGTCTGGCATCTCGTTTCATTTTTATGTAGATGATTCTCAGCTTTATCTGCCTTTGAAAAGGAAAGATGCAAAGTCGAAAGGACCATTGTTGGACTGTTTTCAAGAAATTTAAGCCTGGTTGACTCCAAATCTTTTTTAAAGTTTAATGAAGAAAAGAAAAGTTGTGGTATTTGGATCTAGAGGTGCTTGTGACTCTTCTCAGTTGGATCTTGGTGTTTTAAGATTATATGTGAAGCCCAATGTTAAAAATGTGGGTGTTATTATGGAGTGAAAACTGGGTATACAGGTTAATTCAGTAATTAAAGCTAGTTGTTTTCAGTTGAGGAAATTATCCAAAGTGAAGTCTTTTCTATCTTTAAGTGACTTAGAAAAAGTTATACATATGTTTAGATATTAACCAGGCTTCTCTCACACATTTGCAGTTGGTACAGAATGCTGCTGCTGGTATGTTGACAGGAACACAAATGAGAACATATTACACCAATTCTGGCACCTCTCCATTGGTTTCCTGTTCATGTTATAATGGATTTTAATCGATTTTGGTTTTATTGTTTAAATCACTAAATGGACTAGCATATTCTGACTTAATACAGCTATACACTCCAACAAGAGCATTTAGATCCACTGAGCATTTACTTTTGTTTCTTCCTCACATGAGGTTACAAACCGGGGGACCTAGTCTTAAAACTCATTTTTACTCGTTGGCTTTTAACAAAGTATGAGAGTTAAGTTTTTATGATTGTGTTGGACTCTTGTCTGTTTTACAGTGGTGTGAAAAAGTGTTGGCCCCCTTCCTGATTATTAAAATTTTTTAAAGTTTGTTACACTTTAATATTTCAGGTCATCAAACAACTTTAAATATTAATCAAAGATAACACAAGACGCAGTTTATTATATCGCAAATATTGCGATGCGATTTTCGATTTTTGCGTTCAATACTATTAAGTGCATAAAACAAAAATTATGAATAAAATATGTTGTTACTTTTACGACACAGAGGGTAAAAAAAACTAGAGGTCGACCGATATTGGTTTTTACCGATACCGATAGCTAGGTTGGACCACACTGGCCGATACCGATTAATTAACCGATAGTTTTTGAAAATGGATACTGAAAGGAAACTAAAATAGTGCTCTATTAGTTTTTTAAAAAGTACAAAACCATACTTTCACCCTGCAGCCCAAGACCGGTTGCCCACTGAAGCTAAGCAGGGCTGAGCCTGGTCAGTACCTGGATGGGAGACCTCCTGGGAAAACTAGGTTGCTGTTGGAAGAGGTGTTAGTGAGGCCAGCAGGGGGTGCTCACCCTGTGGTCTATGTGGGTCCTAATGCCCCAGTATAGTGACGGGGACACTATACTGTAAAAGGCACCGTCCTTCGGATGAGACGTTAAACCGAGGTCCTGACTCTCTGTGGTCATTAAAAATCCCATGGCACTTCTCGTAAAAGAGTAGGGGTGTAACCCTGGTGTCCTGGCCAAATTCCCTCCACTGGCCCTAGTCAATCATGGCCTCCTAATAATCCCCATTCATTGAATTGGCTCCACCTGTAGCTGGTGTGTGGTGAGCGCACTGGCGCCGTTGTACTTTGGCTGCCGACGCATCATCCAAGTGGATGCTGCACACTGGTGATGGTTGAGGAGAGATCCCCTATATGATTGTAAAGCGCTTTGGGTGTACGGCAATACACAATGAAAGCGCTATATAAATGCATCATTCATTCATTCATACTTTGTAAATTAATAAAAATATTAATATGAATTATATATTGATCATTAAAGTTATTTTATAGTTCATTAATGTTAAGAAAATAAATCTTTACATTTTAACAATATGTAAAATAGCAGTTTCTATGCTTTTTGTTTACATTTGTAATCTCTGTATGTCAGTACTGCCATCTTAAAATTAAGGTTCAATTTAATTAGATTTTATATTAAATTTAATTTGTGCAGAATTCACTTTATTTTTTTTTTTTATATATAAGCAGGCTACTTTTTAAAACAATAGACAGTAACATATGACAGTGGCTGCTTTAACAGGCTTCAATGAATGCACAGATCTATTTCGATATATCAGATGTTTTGTCCTGCTCTTTAAACAAGTTTCATATAAAAGTATTAGAAAATGCAAGTGCATTTAACCGCATCTGCAATTGAGCTTTTTAGGATGAACAAACACAAAGAGAAAGTGAAAGTCTGTCAGTGCGTGAGTTTTGTGCATCTAATAGTACTAGTACTGCATTACAACCGGCAGAAATGAAGGCATATCTAAAGTAAAACACTGCGGTATTAAATATTATTTGTTTATTACGAAAGAAGTTTTTCCTTGTCTCTCTCTAAATTTGTTGCATTTTATTCCCTATAGGAGACAAAAATGGTACAGAAACATTAAGATCAGTCTGTGTATAGATATATGTAGATCCTAAACTCTGTCATTTAATTTCCTAGATTTTTTTTATTATTAATTGTATAATGGCCAGCCTAATCTCTGTAGGGTACTGTAATGTTCCCAGTTACTTTGCACTGGTCAAGCTACGAGAATTTAAAAGGGGGGAATCATCTTCTTTGCAAATATCAAACTGGTCTTATGTGAAAGAGGTAAATTGCCAAATAAATACATCCAAACACAACATTGATGTTTCTTTCTGCATGTTTTCAATCAATATATTGGTCAGACACAACTCTTAAAATAGTGCAAAACACCTACATTCAAATACAATTCCACAAATTTACCGTGCATATAAGTACATGTGTGAGAAGAATGGATATGGTCCACAGAGTCCAAAACAGGTTGAGATCATAAGCAGTCCTTGAAGCGAAAGTAACCAATCCTATCTGCATATGAGAAAATGACAAGCTGATGTCCTAAACTTGAATGTCCAGTCTGCACCAAGGACCCTCAGATATATGCCAAATAATTGGCTTCAGCAGTACAATTGTCCATCGGTGGTAGTCACAGTATTTGAGCAAGAACTACGCCATTAACCATCCTCTACAAGAGAGAACACAGAATAACTAATTAAACTCAATTAAGAAAAAACACAGTAAGAACAAACAGAACCTATCACTTACTCTACTACTTCCTGTTTTAGCTAGTACAGATTGAGCTACACGTTTCCCTCTAGTGGCAAGTATGAACATGTCAAACAGAAGACTCTGACAAAACCTGTGACAGACAGTGACTGTTACAGTACTGGCTGAGAAGGATCAGGTTTGGACACCCTGGTATAGGCTCTAGAATACATGCTTTACATATCTACATGTTTTGATGTTAATTGTTTTGTGCCACTAAACTGGGGTTAACTTTTATTCCTTTTTTTCCACCTTAGACCTAACAGTGCTGAAAGAGGAGAGAGAAGATCTGAATGAATCTGAAGAGAAAGATCAGGTTTTTTGTTCCTTACAGACTGAAAAGACTTCTAAACAAAAAAGAGCTCAAACTACAGGAACTAGGAGTTATTTTTCTTGCGTTCAGTGTGGAAAAAATTTCACTCAAAAAGGAAGCCTTAAAACGCATATGAGTATTCACACTGGAGAGAAGCCGTACACTTGCCAACAGTGTGGAAAGAGTTTCATCCTAAAAGGACACCTTAACAGACACATGATGATTCACATTGGAGAGAAGCCTCTTACCTGCCAACAGTGTGGAAAGAGTTTCATCCTAAAAGGATGCCTTAACAGACACATAAGACTTCACACTGGAGAGAAGCCTTACTCATCCAAACAGTGTGGAAAGAGTTTCACTCTAAGTGGAAACCTTGAAGTCCACCAAAAAATTCACACCATGGAGAGCCCTTTTACCTGCCAACAGTGTGGAAATATTTTCACTTCAAAAGGAAGCCTTAACAGACACATGATAATTCACACTGGAGAGAAGCCTTACACATGCTCTCAATGTGGAAAGAGTTTCGCTCAAAGTGGAAACCTTAAAGTCCACCAGAAAACTCACACCATGGAGAGCCCTTTTACCTGCCAGTGGTGTGAAAAGAGTTTCAATGAAAAAGGAAGCCTTAACAGACACATGATGATTCACACTGGAGAGAAGCCTTACTCATGCAAACTGTGTGGAAAGAGTTTCAATGAAAAAGGAGCCCTTAAAAGGCACATGTTTGTTCATACTGGAGAGAAGCCTCACACATGCAAACAGTGTGGGAAAAGTTTTAGTCTAAAAGGAAGCCTTGAAAGGCACATGAAAATTCATAATAGAGAGAAGCCCAACAGATCCCCTTAGTGTAGAGTGAATTTAAAACAAAATGTATAGAATGGAACCTTCTCATTCAAATTTAAAGCATTATGTTTTGTCCATAGTACACTTTAAGCTCAGTCCAACACAATATAGCTTGTTGACACGGTAATGCATAAAAGAGTAAGGAATAATATGGATGTGTTTGCTCTGTTTACAATGTAAAAACTTCACATTTGTATCATGAATTGAAAAGAGATCTCACAGAAGGTGCAGATTTTGGTTGAAGCACATTAAAGGACATTGTTAGCATTTTTAACATCACCGTTTCGGGTTACAACTACAACCCTTGTTCCCTGAGAAAGGGAAGGAGAGACGAGGACATACAGAGGAAGGCTCCTCCCTCCGTCATCTCCATCTTGGACTCTGTTAATCATTTTCCTCCTGGATGTCCATTCTCCTCCTCCTGTTGTTCCATCAGTGCAAGAATGCGCCTTCCAGAAGGGGGATGATATGCCAGGAATATGGACCTGTTTTTGTTTCTGTGTGCCCTTTTTTGGTTGCGTTCCTTTCCTTTAGTCCAGTTAGTCATTCTGTGCACCCGTGTTCCCCAGTTACCCCATAAATTAAAATCAAAGTCTGTGCATTCTGTCTCTGTTGGGTCTCTATCGTAAAATACGTCTGTCTTCCCTATTTCCTTGTGTGGCTTACCCTGTGTCTTTGAACTTTAATAAACTCTGTTCCTTTGATCTACGTTTCTGTCGTTCCTCCCAGCACAGTATCGTGACATCAGTGTTCAAGTATTGGAGCAATTTTATTAATCACTGTCACACCCCCTGTCAGTAGTGATAATGGACTACCGCCTGTCATGAAATATTGATGGCTTTGACCTTTTGACCTTCCCCCCCCCCACACCCCTTTCCCACGGTGCCCACCCACGTAGAGCATGACCTTGTGTTTGATCTTGACCTTGTGAACTCTACTGACCTTGTTTTGCTGGATTGAGCAGGTGCGATGTCAACGGATGATAGGTTTATGGGTTGTTGAGAGGATTTACGAGACGCTTACCAGGTGCGGGATTAACTTCTGACAGGTTTATGGTTGTTGCAGCAAATTTACGATACACTTACCAGGTGCGGGATTAACTTCTGAGGGTTTTATGGGTTGTTGCGTGACCATCCGGTGTTTGATGTCATCCGGTTAGAGAATTATAGCCTGTTTGCGTGACCATCCGGTGTTGTTCATCATTAGGGTGAAGGAAATACAGTAGCTGTGCGCGACCGTCCGGTGTTGGGTGAGGAATGAAGCTTTGAAGAATGTTTCGGCGATTTTACGGTCTAGCCCCACATCCGTGTTGTATCGCAGGGTGTCAGGTTGCATTCAGCAAAGATAAATAGGGCTTCCCCATCATATCTGCGGATCATCTGAGCTTTGAAATACATAGACATGGACGCGATACACTCACCTAAAACTCCTGAGAGGGAATGGGACAAAGAGGCGATGGAAGACCTGACTAGGGCCCCGAGAAAACCGTACAACAACAACAACTATAAAATGAGTACCAATTATAAAGTATAAATATATATATTTAAAATAATAAAATGATGATAAAAATAATAGTAATAATACTACAAATGAAATTCCTATCATTTAATCATTAAATCCCTCACCTTTTTACAGTCTAGGGTGAAAAATAAAAGTCTGCGTGCGTGAGGCTCTCATAGGCTCTCCTCAGCATTGCTCTCATTGCAGATCTCCCCGTGCGTGCTTCATGAGCTCGCGTTACACAACAGACCATTTGAACTTCTTATATGTAAAAGTGACCATACATGTATTGGCTGTATATAAAATACAGCTCTATTTGAGCTGGTCGTCTGTGTCTCACACCCATTCATGTCATTTTTGCAGAGGATCCAAATTACTTCTCACAGTAGCTACATCTGTTTGAAGAAATCTGTGGATCGGATTACTGTGTGAAAGAGAGGGTTTGCAAACATTTTAAAAGTAAACACTTTTTTTTCATAGTTACTTTTAATAAACATAATGCAACTTATTCCTCTTGGCTTGCGCTTATATTTTAGCTGAACCATAATTTATTTCACATCAAACACAAAGTTAATTATTTTATCCATAACCGCACGATGAAATATATCAACAAAGTCTTTAATGTTTTAAAAATATAAATGATAACACTTGGGCCCAACAGTATAGCTTAATCATGTACAAAAACACACATCCAGTCCTCCAAGTCGTATTCTCTTCTATATAAAAGAAATGAATATAAACGATGTGATCACACGTGATATAAAACAAAGAAAAACATTTACACTAGTTTTTAGGTAGCGGTAAGTATTGTGATGGGGACCCAGCAACGGCAAAATAAGTACAGGGAAAAATGTCTTTAAACAGACCAAACCATAAGGATTATGCCTGGACATGTCAGCGGGCCTGGACATGTCAATTTGAAACTGTATAAATCCCTTAACCCACCCAATCACAGTAAACTTTCTCCATTTCTGTATTTTTTTAATAAATATTATTTACTATATTTTTATAAAGCTTTTGTACTGTACAAAGTGAACACCTACCCATCACACAAAAAGTTCAACACACTTCCATTTGTAATTAAATATTGTAAGTCATTTAAATTATTATAGTAGGACTCAAGACATTTAATCATAAATCACATTTATGTTGTTATATCAATGTAATGTCCAAATCAGTAAACAAATGTGTGATATAAACATTTCAACCTAAAAAGTACGGAGCCCCTTACGTCACCTGTTGAAGAAAAATAATTAATCCGTGGGGACGGTTTTGCAATTCGTTCCCTCAGTTTATAAACCGTACTCACAAATTCTTAAACTGTTCCCTCGGTTTAACAATTCATGCCCACGGATTAACAAACCGTGCCCACGAATTTCCAATCCGTGCGCTCAGATTTTGTAAACCGTACGCTCGGATTTTGAATCCGTACCCACAAAATCATAATCCGTGCGCACGCTTTCGCAATCCCTTCCCAGTTTGTTAACTGCTCTCACGGATTTGTGATTATGATAAGCTTTTCGCCCAGAGTTAGATGCATGTTGCACTATTAATGTTATTATTTAATAAGGCCTATTATTACATTGCATTTAGTTTGAGAGCAAAGGAATGGTAACATCACCTGTACATTATTTGTTTTGTATTGCTTTTTACCTTCTCCTCTCCAAAACTCGTTTTTTTTTTTAATTCAGGTAATTTTATATTTTGAAAAATATTATATAAAACAAATCCGTTTGAACAGCGCTCTTCACTTATTATTTTATGTTGGTACCATGACCGCACTTACAAAACAGGCTTCTTTTAAGCGTTTATTTTACATTAATAACCAATAGGATAAAACACATGGTGTTTTGGCAGCTAATCTATTGGTGATTAATATAAAATAAAGCTAAAAACTCTGTTTTGTCAGTGTTGCATATTCTCATATAGCCTACTGAGAAATAAAGTTTAATAAATGCAAAACAATGCATCCAGCACTTAAACAGGTGTCCTGGTTGAATTTGGGGGCGGGGCCACAAATCCGTGAGAGCAGTTTACAAACTGTGGGAACGGATTGCGAAAGCGTGCACACGGATTATGAATTTGTGGGTACGGATTCAAAATTCGAGGGTACGGTTTACAAAATCTGAGCGCACGGATTGGAAATTCGTGGGCACGATTTGTTAATCCGTGGGCACGAATTGTTAAACCGAGGGAACAGTTTAAGAATTCGTGAGTACGGTTTATAAACTGAGGGAACGAATTGCAAAACCGTCCCCACGGATTAATTATTTTTCTTCTACAGGTGACGTAAGGGGCTCCGTAAAAAAGTGATTCAAGCAAAAGACAAAATAAAAACATGAAAATTATTCTCACAAAAATGTTTGCTTTCTCAAAACACAAACATGTACGATCACGCTTGCATGCGTATAATTGTAGCGCAATTTGTGCTGAATAAAGTATAATCATAAACATAAATATGTTTTAAGGTGCTGGAAACACACAAATGTCAGGGTAGGACAAAACATCAGTAGAGTTACCAAAGCCCCTCAGACCCCAGAGGGTTAAAAAAGATGGTAATACATATATAATTATACAAGGCATCAAAGTAACAAACATGTCACTATAGCAAAACAAATCATACATCTTAAACATGTATTCAACATTTAAGTTTATTGAACACATAGCTCACTTTTTTAAAGATGATCTTCATGTTTATAAAAATAACCTTTACAATACTTTTAGACAATCATAAATATAAAACATAGTAACAAAACAAATCATTATACAACGTTCATTTTATATTTTTATGTTTATTGAAGTTATAAATCATCAAAGTAACAAACATGTAACTAAAGCTAAACAAATAATTCATTGTACATCTCAAACAAGTTTTCAACATTTAAGTTTATTGAAATTATAAAACATTTGATTCACTTATTTTAAGACGATCTCCATGTTTATTAAAATTAACATTCACAATACTTTCAGGTGATCATAAATATAAAACATTGAAACAAACATGTTACTACAGCTAAACAAATCATTCACCGTACATCTTAAACATCTTAAACAGGTATTCATCATTTTATTTAGGTTTTTGAACTTATAAAACACATCGTGCACTTCTTTTAAAGATGACAAAAAACATCTCCATGGCTTTTATAAAATTTATAAAAATCATAAAAATGGCTTACATTATGTTCTTCGAACACTGAAATCCATTCTGTGAATGTAATATTTGCAAAAATGTTTAAGTTGGAATATAAATAAAACTCTTTGGTCCTCCCAGGGATAAACTCCAATGTGAAACTGATGCTCCAGACCCCTCAAACAGACTGATAAGTGATGGTGATGAGTAAACCAGATGTTCTCCTTGAAAAGGAGTTTCGCTACACATAATGTCCGGTGGTTCTTGCTTAAATTTCAACTATAGAATATTTTGTATTAGATTTATTTCACACCATTCGCTTTAGATTCCTAAAGTTTCTTATTTTAATCATAATCATCAATGTCTATTCCCCTCACACACACTCCTTTTTGAGTTGTATCTTTTAGAAAATGTAATGGTTATTTTCAAAACAGGATCGTCACTTCCTGTTTGTCCTAGCGCGCACCTTGAGTTGAAGCTCCGTCGAGTCAAATTACAATTTTCTATTTTTAAACCTGAAAACAATTCTATACACCATCATTTTTGTTTTTCATAACATGTGAATATACCCGTCGTGTGGTACAACAAAAACAATTGGAACGCCTTGTTATCACTGGTTTTTATTTTTGTTTTCTCGAGTCTGCTACTAAGCTAGCTTATAACCGTTTAGCTTTGCCAGTGTGGTCGCGGCTAATCTTGCATACATTTGTTTATTCTCTAATCACAAACACTTTAACTGCTTACTCACTGTTACTTGCTTTAATGGCGAATTTGTGTCTACCTTTGAGTGCAGGTGAAGACACGTTCGAGCTGCACTCGGTTCTGATGGAGCTGGAGGCAGTGGAGAAGCAGATCCAGGAGCTTCAGGCGAGACAGATTGAGCTGCGAATCCGAAAGGATTTACTCGAATCTTTCCGGGTAAGTGTACAGCTCGATCCTAACACTCCCATAACCTCTACTCCGTGTGATTCTCTGCCCAGATCCGCCGCACCCAGGACGCGATCCTCCCAGATGTCGTTCACTCCGGCGTCGGGACACCACGGACCCTGGGTGCAGCAGCAGAGGAAAGTGCGAGCCAGACCCCGAGCCAGGACCTCTCCCCCTCCGCAGCCCCCGGTCTTCGAGATCTCCACCCGGAACCGCTTCGCTCCCCTCCGCGAGACGGAACGCGACGCTGTGATCGTTGGAGACTCCATCGTCCGGTACGTTCGTGCTAACTTAGCTAACGGTAAAGTGCACACTCGTTGTCTCCCAGATGCTCGCATTCTTGATGTCTCTTCACAGATACCTGCCATCCTGAAGGACGATGTGAGCGTCGGTGCAAGCGTCCTGCACGCTGGGGTGAACGACGTCAAAGTGCGGCAGACGGAGGTCCTGAAGAGGGATTTCGCGAGCCTGATCGAGACGGTACGCAGCACAGCGCCCGCGACGAGAATCATCGTGTCAGGACCGCTTCCCACGTATCGACGTGGACACGAAAGGTTCAGTAGACTTTTTGGCTGTTGTCATGGTGTAAGAACAGAAACTGCTCTTTGTTAATAATTGGAATCTTTTCTGGGAGCACCCTAGGCTTTACCGCGCTGATGGCCTGCACCCCAGCAGAGTCGGAGCAGAACTCCTGTCGGACAACATCTCCAGGACGCTGCGCTCCATTTGACTAGTAAGCAATTCTTCAAATAGTTGCGTTGATGGCTTTTTTTATGCACATTTAAACGATAGTATAGGTGCTGTCCAACCTATAAAGACTGTGTCTGTTCCTCGAATAGTGAGGTCAAAACAAAAATTTAATGCAGGATCTAGAACAAATCTAATCTTGATTAGACCAAAAAAATGCACAATAAATGAACAAAATCAATTTTTAAAGCTTGGGCTCCTAAACGTTAGATCACTCGCACCCAAAGCACTTATTGTAAATGAAATAACCACAGATAACAGTTTTGATGTACTCTGCTTGACTGAAACTTGGCTAAAACCAAACGATTATATTATAATGAGTCTACTCCACCAAACTACTGTTATAAGCATGAACCCCGTCAGATTGGTCGTGTAGGTGGTGTAGCAAGAATTTATAGTGATATTTTCAATGTTACTCAGAAAACAGGGTACAGGTTTAATTCATTTGAAGTACTCCTACTTAATGTTACTCTGTCGGATATGCAAAATAAACCTCTCCTATCTCTTGCTCTGGCTACTGTGGATAGACCTCCAGGGCCATATACAGATTTCCTAAAAGAATTTGCAGATTTCCTTTCTGACCTATTGGTTAATTTTGATAAAGCATTAGTTGTTGGAGATTTTAACATTCATGTTGATAATACAAATGATGCGTTAGGACTTGCGTTTACTGACCTGTTAAACTCTTTTGGAGTCAAACAAAACGTCACTGGGCCCACTCATCGTTTTAATCATACACTAGATCTAATTATATCGCACAGACTTGATCTTACTGATATAGATATCGTACCTCAAAGCGACGATGTTACTGATCATTTCCTCGTATCGTGCATGCTGCGTATCACTGATGTTAACTATATGGCTCCGCGTTATCGTCTGGG
This sequence comes from Garra rufa, assembly GCF_049309525.1. Classification (NCBI taxonomy): domain Eukaryota; kingdom Metazoa; phylum Chordata; class Actinopteri; order Cypriniformes; family Cyprinidae; genus Garra; species Garra rufa. The sequence continues at coordinate 97,167,090 of NC_133361.1, forward strand.
CAGAACTATTGTTCTTGCTACCAAAGATAGATTCAAAAATAACCTGCCTGATTTATCTCAACTGCTCTGTGCACCCATAAATAAACATGAACTAGACAAAATGATTAGTAACATAGGCACTATCTTCTCTAACACATTAGAAGCTGTTGCCCCAATCAAGCTAAAAAAGGTTAGAGAAAAACGTACTGCGCCGTGGTACAACAGTAATACCCATTCTCTCAAAAAAGAAACTCGTAATCTTGAGCGTAAATGGAGAAAAACTAACTTAGAAGTTTTTAAAATTGCATGGAAAAACAGTATGTCCAGCTATAGACGGGCTTTAAAACCTGCTAAAGCCGAGTATATCCACCAACTCATAGAAAAAAACCAAAACAATCCAAGGTTTTTATTTAGCACAGTGGTTAGATTAACAAATAACCAAACACCTCCTGACCTGAATATTCCTGCACAGTTTAATAGTAACGTCTTTATGAATTTCTTTACTGATAAAATAGACAACATTAGAAATACAATAACTAATATAGATAATACAGCAACTGATACTTCAACATTAGTCATTACACCCAAAGAAAAACTTCAGTGCTTTACAACTATAGAAAAGAAAGATTTAAATAAATTTATCACCACATCTAAACCAACAACATGCCTATTAGATCCTGTACCCACTAAATTACTAAAAGAGTTGTTACCTGTTGCAGAAGTACCGCTTCTTAATATTGTTAACTCATCGTTATCTTTAGGTCATGTCCCAAAACCATTCAAACTAGCGGTTATTAAGCCTCTTATTAAGAAACCACAGCTAGACCCTAGTGAACTGGCAAATTACAGACCCATTTCTAATCTTCCATTTATGTCTAAAATTCTAGAAAAAGTTGTGTCTGCTCAATTGTGCTCCTTCTTGCAAAATAATAATATATTTGAAGAATTTCAGTCAGGTTTCAGGCCCCATCATAGCACAGGAACTGCACTTGTAAAAATCACAAACGACTTGCTACTTGCGTCAGATCAAGGCTGCGTCTCATTGCTAGTTTTACTTGATCTTAGTGCTGCGTTCGACACTATAGATCATGAAATACTCATAGATCGATTACAAAATTAAACAGGTATTCAAGGGCAGGCTTTAGGATGGTTCAGATCATACCTGTCCGATCGCTACCACTTTGTTTATTTAAACGGGGAGTCATCGCAGCTAACACCAGTAAAGTATGGAGTGCCACAAGGATCTGTCCTAGGTCCCCTACTATTTTCAATTTACATGTTACCCCTCGGTAATATTATTAGGAAATATGGGATTAGTTTCCATTGTTATGCTGATGATACTCAACTATATATTTCAACAAGACCAGATGAAACCTCTAACTTAGCAAAGTTAACAGAGTGTGTTAAAAATGTGAAAGACTGGATGACCAATAATTTTCTACTGTTGAATTCAGATAAGACTGAGATATTACTTATTGGACCAAAAAACACAAAATCTCTTAAACTGCAACCTGCAACTAGATGGATGTACTGTTATTTCCTCTACAGTCAAAAATCTAGGTGTTATATTAGACAGCAACCTGTCTTTTGAAAATCATATTTCCTATGTTACAAAAACAGCATTCTTTCATCTTAGAAACATTGCTAAGCTACGGAACATGTTACCTGTTTCTGATGCAGAAAAGTTAGTTCATGCATTCATGACGTCTAGACTGGACATTGTAATGCACTACTAGGTGGTTGTCCTGCTTCTTCAATAAATAAGCTACAGGTAGTCCAAAATGCAGCTGCTAGAGTCCTTACCAGGTCAAGAAAATATGATCATATTAACCCAATTTTACGGTCTCTGCACTGGCTACCTATAAGGTTCCGTATCACTTACAAAATCTTACTTCTTACCTATAAGGCCCTTAATGGTTTAGCTCCTGCATACCTAACTAGTCTCCTACTACGCTACAATCCCTCACGCTCCCTAAGGTCGCAAAACTCTGGACTTTTGGTAGTACCTAGGATAGCAAAGTCCACTAAAGGAGGGAGAGCCTTTTCTCATCTGGCTCCCAAACTCTGGAATAGCCTTCCTGATAACGTTCGGGGTTCAGACACACTTTCTATGTTTAAATCTAGATTAAAGACTCATCTCTTTAGCCAAGCATTCACATAATGTATCTCATAACGTTGTAATTTCAGTTACATCTGATCAAATGCACATTAATATTCTTCAGCTTGGGCTAAACCATCATTTTTGTTTGGTCGGAAGTTGGAACAGCAGCTACGCTAATTATTTCTTGGTTTCTCTGTCTCTGCCACGGGATTTCCATCCCGTGGTAACTAGGGTTTACACAAGATTCAGCCCGGATTCAGAAGAAGAGATGATGCCAACCCCTCAGAGGACCGCAGATGATGCCAGCCTTGAAACAACATACAGCACTACATAATTTTCCTACAAGTTGATTACAGCACATAACCATTGCAATTAGTGTTCATCATCTGTTTGATTACACAGTTACTGATTTAATATTTATATCACACGTACATCGACTCAACATACAGTATTCACCACTAATAAGCTACTAAATATATTGTAGTTGCCTAAAACTTTTGTACAGCTGCTCTGCAACAATTTGTATTGTAAAAAGCGCTATACAAATAAACTTGAATTGAATTGAATTGAATATCTACATGTTTTGATATTAAATGTTTTGTGCCATTAAACTGGGGTTAACTTTTATTTCTTTGTTTTTCCACTTTAGACCTAACAGCGCTGAAAGAGGAGAGAGAAGATCTAAATGAAACTGAAGAGAAAGTTCAGTTTGAGAATCTTCATGATTTTGTATCTGGAGAAAAATCATTTTGTTCTTTAGAGTCTGAAAAAACTTCTAAACAAAAAAGAGCTCAAACTACAGGAACTATGAGTTATTTTTCTTGCGTTCAGTGTGAAAACAGTTTCTCTCAAAAAGGAAGAATTCACACTGGAGAGAAGCCTTACACCTGCCAACAGTGTGGAAAGAGTTTCACTCTAAAAGGACACCTTAACAGACACATGAAAGTTCACACTGGAGAGAAGCCTTACAGATGCAAACAGTGTGGAAAGAGTTTTGCTGAAGGTGGAAACCTTAAAATCCACCAGAAAATCCACACAATGGAGAACCCTTCTACATGCCAACAGTGTGGATAGAGTTTTAATCAAAAAGAAAGCCTTAACAGACACATGAGAGTCCACACAGGAGAGAAGCCTTACTCATGCAAACTGTGTGGAAAAAGTTTCAGTGAAAAAGGAACCCTTAACAAGCACATGAGAGTTCATACTGGAGAGAAGCCTTACTCGTGCAAACTGTGTGGAAAGAGTTTTAATCAAAAAGGAACCCTTAACAAGCACATGAGAGTTCATACTGGAGAGAAGCCTTACTCATGCTCTCAGTGTGGAAACTGTTTTAGTCTAAAAGGAAGCCTTGACAGGCACATGAAAATTCATAATAGAGAGTAGCCTAACAGATCCCCTTAGTGTAGAAAGAGTTTCAAACAAAATGTATATAATGGAACATTCTATTTCACATCTTAAAGCATTATGTTTTGTCCATAGTACACTAAAGTCAACACAATATAGCTAGTTGACACTGTAATGCATAAAAGACCAAGTAATAATTAGGAATATGGACAATGCGTTTGCTCTGTCTACAATGTAAGAACTTCACATTTGTATATCATGAATTGAAAAGAGATCTCACAGGAAGTGCAGTTTTTTGGTTGAAACACATTAAAGGACATTGTTAGCATTTTTAACATCACTGTTTCGGGTTACAACTACAACCCTTGTTCCCTGAGAAAGAGAAGGAGACACAAGGACATACAGAGACTGGCTCCTCCCAGGATCCATTCTTCTCCTTCTGTTGTTCCATCAGAGCAAGGATGCGCCTTCCAGAAGGGGAATGATATGCCAGGAATATGGACCTGTTTCTGTTTCTGTGTGCCCTTTTTTGGTCCTGTTCCTTTTCTTTAGTCCAGTTCCTCATTCTGTGCACCTGTGTTCCCAGTTACCCCTTGAATTAAAATCAAAGTCTGTGCATTCTGTCTCTGTTGGGTCTCTATCGTCCAATATGTGTGTCTTCCCTGTTCAAGTATTGGAGCAATTTAACATTTTATTAAGCACTGTCACCCTGTCTATAACATCTCCGCAATTTACCCTGACTCCGATGCTGGATGGCGTTTGTCCCGATGGAGCCGAAATGTGTGTGCTGTCCCTGGCTGTCCGTGGGGATCGCCTGGGGTGGTGCGGAGGGGTGACGGGACTGGTCCCTCCATGGAGACGCGGCGCTGGCTAATGAATCAACAGGTGAACTTGGGCAGTGGCTGAAGTTACCAATTTTGGACAAAGTGGAAAATGCAGAGCTGTGCTGTCTAGCAGGAGTAAAGGCAGTGGCAGTACAGGTCCTTTAAAAAAAATTAGCATATTGTGATAAAGTTCATTATTTTCTGTAATGTACTGATAAACATTAGACTTTAACATATTTTAGATTCATTAAACACAACTGAAGTAGTTTAAGCCTTTTATTGTTTTAATATTGATGATTTTGGCATATAGCTTATGAAAACCCAAAATTCTTATCTCAAAAAATTAGCATATCATGAAAAGGTTCTCTAAACGAGCTATTAACCTAATCATCTGAATCAACGAATTAACTCTAAACACCTGCGAAAGATTCCTGAGGCTTTTGAAAAATCCCAGCCTGGTTCATTACTCAAAACCGCAATCATGGGTAAGACTGCCGACCTGTCTGCTGTCCAGAAGGCCATCATTGACACCCTCAAGCAAGAGGGTAAGACACAGAAAGAAATTTCTGAATGAATAGGCTGTTCTCAGAGTGCTGTATCAAGGCACCTCAGTGGGAAGTCTGTGGGAAGGAAAAAGTGTGGCAGAAAACGCTGCACAACGAGAAGACGTGACCGGACCCTGAGGAAGATTGTGGTGAAGGACCAATTCCAGACCTTGGGGGACCTGCAGAAGCAGTGGACTGAGTCTGGAGTAGAAACATCCAGAGCCACCGTGTACAGGCGTGTGCAAGAAATGGGCTACAGAGAAGCAGCACTGGACTGTTGCTCAGTGGTCCAAAGTTTTTTCGTATGAAAGCAAATTTTGCATGTCATTTGGAAATCAAGGTGCCAGAGTCTGGAGGAAGACTGGGGAGAGGAAAATGCCAAAATGCCTGAAGTCCAGTGTCAAGTACCCACAGTCAGTGATGGTCTGGGGTGCCATGTCAGCTGCTGGTGTTGGTCCACTGTGTTTTATCAAGGGCAGGGTCAATGTAGCTAGCTATCAGGAGATTTTGAAGCACTTCATGCTTCCATCTGCTGAAAAGTTTTATGGAGATGAAGATTTCATTTTTCAGCACGACCTAGCACCTGCTCACAGTGCCAAAACCACTGGTAAATGGTTTACTGACCATGGTATTACTGTGCTCAATTGGCCTGCCAACTCTCCTGACCTGAACCCCATAGAGAATCTGTGGGATATTGTGAAGAGAAAGTTGAGAGACGCAAGACCCAACACTCTGAATGAGCTTAAGGCTGCTATCGAAGCATCCTGGGCCTCCATAACACCTCAGCAGTGCCACAGGCTGATTGCCTCCATGCCACGCCGCATTGAAGCAGTCATTTCTGCACAAGGATTCCCGACCAAGTTTTGAGTGCATAACTGAACATAATTATTTGAATGTTGACTTTTTTTGTATTAAAAACACTTTTCTTTTATTGCTCGGATGAAATATGCTAATTTTTTAAATTTGGGGGTTTTCATGAGCTGTATGCCAAAATCATCAATATTAAAACAATAAAAGGCTTGAACTACTTCAGTTGTGTGTAATGAATCTAAAATATATGAAAGTCTCATGTTTATCAGTACATTAAAGAAAATAATGAACTTTATCACAATATGCTAATTTTTTTGAAAAGGACCTGTAGTGTTTGATCAATCTGAGATCACTTACATGGACACTGAGGTGAGTTCTATGCCTCACATTAATCCTTATATGCCAGTTACAGTTAATTGTCATTACCGTAATGGCCCGTCTGCAATAATGGACAAATGCCAACAGAGTTTTACGAGGGCTAAAAGGCATGCAATAAATTAAATGCAATATTGAAACAGAAGAAGTCAAGACTCTTTCAAACTGTGAATCATGCTAAAGTCATCTGGAACTCTGGGAATAAATTTAAAGGAATACTGGGAGGACATATAAATATAAGAAGTATATGACCAAAAATAGACCAGATACAGAATTTACTTATTGATTCCAATTTGGATTTTTTATGTATATCTGAGACTTGGTTGAATCATAATGTTCTTTGACCTAATTAATGTACCAGGATATACTTGTTATAGGAGAGATAGGGTCAGTGGAAGGGGTGGTGTTGTTTTTATTTATATAAGGGAGCATTTTAGATGTTTACAATTTGAATTGAAGGTGAACATGGAGTGCTTGGGATTAAATGTTATTCTTTCTCCAAATATGACATTTAATATAGTAGTGCTTTATAATCCTCCATGTCATGATGCAAAGTTTTATAATGAACTGAAGAATCTTCTTTCTACTCTTGATAACTGCTGTGAATGTATGATGTCTGGTGATTTTAATATTAATTGGATGGTCAGTGTTGGGGAGTAACTAGTTACATGTAACGCCGTTACGTAATTTAATTACAAAATAAATGTAACAGTAATTCGTTAAAGTTACTTAGAAAAATGTGTAATTAAATTACAGTTAGAAGATTACAAATGGGGTTCATCTAAAAATTTTCTTTAAAAATCTGGGATATGTTGAATAATATTAATCTGTTGCTTTGCCTGTTTTTGATATGCACGATGCCTTCTGCTAAGGCCATTTATTAAAGCGGTGCTATTCTGATGCTTTTGATTGGTTTGAATTTGGGGTGCACCACGTCTGCCAATTAGGTTAATCCTCTTTGTCAGCGCGTTCATCGTCCCCTTTGTGTGTTGGAGACCAATATTAAAAACATTCATAACAAATTAGCTAGCCTGCTAGCTGCCTTTACCAGACACACTTGTATTTATGAACCCTTTCACAAAAAAATCAAATTTTTTCTCCTTGAATAAGGTTGGTAATGTCAGATCTAACTTGTGATTTTATCAGATTAACCCATTTTAATTTTGAGTGTAATTTGTAAAATCAGTGTTTAGACTACTGCGTGATTTTCAGCTGAAACGTGACTAATGATTTGAAGGATGAAAATCCGCTGCAGTTTAGTTTATTTTCGAATAATATAGATCTATTTTTCTCAAGGGCTTGAAACTTTTCTCTGTAATGATCGATGTTGACCTAACGTGCCACCTAGTGGACAAATCTCTCAATTAGTTTGTCCCATTTTGTTTTGCAAAATCGAGCTATTATCTAGTGAAGCGCCCCAGTTGGTCACTGAATCTAAGCAGTGTTTTAGATGAAATGTAACTTTATTTAAAAAAAAAAAAAAAAACAATACCATGGATTTTATGACACAGCTTCAATGATGGAGTCTGTTTGGATTTGGCAGTATCTATTCTAGAATCTATTCTTTCTTCTGTTAGTGAGAAATAATTATTAGCCCTGTATGGTATAATGATTTCCCTTCACACATAGTGGTAAAAAAAATTATAATAGTATGCAGATTTGTAAAAAAAAATATTATATCAGTCAGAAGAAAAAAACGTGTTTTTACTACATTATTATAATCTAGAATTGTGTTTTCTCTTAAATATAACTAAAAATAATTATGTAGGAGCCATGTTCTCATTTAAGTTTATGAATTATCTATTATTTTAAATAGATAATTTAGATATTTAGAGAAATCTTTTTTTAAGATTTAAGTTTTTCAAGGCATTGTTACTTGCCAGTGTGTCCTGTCATAGCTATGCAAAATTTTGATTTTGTAACAACATTAAACAATTGTTTGTTATAAGGTCTGGTTTTGTGATGGCTGTACTTTAAAATTAAATTAATATAATCTTAATTCAAGTGATGAAAGATTTTGAAATTCTAACAGTAAACTACTGTAAGGTCACACCTGCTTGATATAAATGCTTGAAAATGATTTAGTTGAAAATATCCATTAGAAACTTAAAAGTAATCAAAAAGTAATCAGATGTAATCAGTTACTTTACTTTTCTAAAGTAATTGAAAAGGTACACTACTTATTACATTTTAAATAGGGTAATTTGTAATCTGTAATCTATTACATTTCCAAAGTAACCTCCCCAACACTGTGCATCAAATATAAAAAAAAACCATGCAAGACATGTTAAGTGGTAAAAAAATATGGCAGGTTAATTATTTTCTGCAGTAAATAAGTTTCTACTTGCAAAAATGTTCAAATAGATTTTCATGTAAAACTACAAAAACTGTGATTTATATAAAGGATGAAAGGAAAATGAACAACGATTTGTGGAAATTACATTTACATTTACATTTACATTTATTCATTTAGCCGACGCTTTTATCCAAAGCGACTTACAATTGGGAATACAACAAGTGATTCATCCTAAGGAGCAGTGTTGGGGTTAGTTACTCAAAAAAGTAATATATTACATATTACATATTACTCTCAAAAATAGTAATGCCTTACTTTACTTTATTACTCCCTGGAGAAAGTAACTAGTTATATTACTAGTTACATTTTTTTTTTCTTACACAAAAAACTGTTATTCTAAACAAAAAAGCATGACCTACTGCGTGCATCCAGTGCATACGCGATCTCATAAAGCTCTTATAACACAATGGATATTATGCACAATTAATCTTTCATAAAGGTCTACGTGTGTTGTGATTCGTAAGCACGCAATATTCAGCACTGTTCAAAACTTTTGAGCAGTGAGTGAATTCTATCTTAAACACCATTGATTGGCGATGCGTTCCAAAAATCAGCAGATGGCTACATTGCTCATGCTGCAAACAAGTTTTAAATCGAAACTGCCTATTCTTGCTCTTATATGTTGTTCTTGCTGCTTTTGTGCAATAGATGAATATTTTTTTTTTTTTTTTTAGATATTTTATGTTTAGATATTTCTATATTGCGGGAGTCCCGCGAATCATTTTATTTTCCCGCATCCCGCACACACACACACACACACACACACACACACACACACACACACACACACACACACACGAGTCTCTACCCGCCCGCACCAGCACACGCACTTGTCCATCAAGTTTTGTCCCGCGCCGCACTCTGTTGCGTTGGGTCCCGCGGGTTTGCAGGTCTCTATTTGCAAGTGCCGCTCTGCTGCTGGCTGCCGGGTGTCGACCAATCGGTGATGGTAATTTAATGATACCTCGTGCCAAACCCAGACCAATCACTGTTCCCATTCACGCCCCCCTCCCCTCCCCTTCCCTTCTGTGTTGTCGTCTGCCTTGTGTGTGATGAAGGTGCTACTGGCAAATGTAACGCAAGTAACTAGCTCGGGAAAACTGTAATAATATTACAATTTTCGGGCGAGTAATGCCTTACACTACTAGTTACTGAAAAAAGTAATATTATTACAGTAACGCGTTACTTTGTAACGCGTTACACCCAACACTGCTAAGGAGGCAGATCAACATAGGAAGTGTTCAAAAATACCATATGTCAGGCGTTGTTAGAAGAGTGCAGGCTAGAAGGAGAAGATCAAGAAAGAGAGGAAAAACAGGCTAGAAGGGATTTTTTTTTTTTTTATTGAGTCAGATAGTGTCGAAAAAGATGGGTTTTCAGCAGTCGTTTGAAAGCTGTTAAGGAGTCTGCATTCCGGATAGGGGTGGGAAGATCATTCCACCAGGCAGGGACATTGAACGAGAATGTTCTGGACAGTGATTTAATACCTCTCTGTGGTGGTACAATGAGGCGTCTTTCACTAGAGGATCTCAGGCTTCTGGAAGGAGTGTAGATGTCTAGTAGTGAATGGAGGCATCAGTGTCTTGAATTTGATGCACGCTGTAACCGGTAGCCAGTGCAGGGATATGAAGAGAGGTGTAACATGGGCCTTTTTGGGCTCGTTGAAGACCAGTCGTGCTGCTGCATTCTGAATCATTTGTAGAGGCTTGATTGTACATGCTGGAAGACCAGCTAAAAGAGCATTGCAGTAGTCCAGCCTGGAAATGACCAGGGCCTGGACGAGGAGTTGTGTAGCATGCTCTGTTAGAAAGGGCCTGATCTTTCTGATGTTGTACAATGCAAACCTGCAAGATCGAGCTGTCTTAGCTATGTGGTCTTTAAAAGTCAGTTGGTTGTCAAAGATAACACCCAGATTTCTGGCTGAAGTTGATGGGGTAATTGTTGATGAACCTAACTGGATGGAGAAGTCATGCTGTAACGATGGAGTGGCAGGAAAGATAAGGAGTTCCGTCTTTGCTAGATTGAGCTGTAGATGGTGTTCCTTCATCCATGCAGAGATATCCGCCAGGCAACCTGAGATCCGTGCAGCTACCGATGGATCGTCTGGTTTGAAAGAAAGATAGAGCTGTGTGTCATCAGCATAGCAATGGTAGGAGAAGCCATGTGCCTGTATGATGGGGCCCAGAGATGTAGTGTATATGGAGAAGAGGAGAGGTCCAAGAACTGAACCCTGAGGAACCCCAGTGACCAGTTGATGAGTTTTGGATACCTCGCCTCCCCAGGCCACTCTGAAAGACCTACCAGAGAGGTAGGATTTGAACCAGTGAAGTGAAGTCCCTGTAATACCCAGCATTGAGAGGGTGGACAGGAGGATCTGGTGATTCACAGTGTCAAAAGCTGCAGATAGGTCCAGCAAGATGAGTACCGATGATTTGGACTCAGCTTTTGCCGTCCGCAAGGCTTCAGTGACAGACAGTAGCGCAGTCTCAGTTGAATGGCCGCTTCTGAACCCTGATTGGTTAGAGTCCAGTAGATTGTTCTGTGAGAGGAATAAGGATAGCTGGTTGAAAACAGCCCGTTCCAGTGTTTTTGCTATGAATGGAAGGAGGGAGACAGGTCTGTAGTTGTCTATGAGTGAAGAGTTAAGTGTAGGTTTTTTGAGCAGCGGGGTTACCCGGGCCTGCTTAAATGTAGTGGGAAAAGTGCCTGTGAGAAGAGATGTGTTGATGATGTGTGTGAGCGCCGGTAGGATTGTAGGGGAGATTGCTTGGAGAAGGTGTGAGGGGATATGATCTAAAGGACATGTCGTCGGATGGCTGGAGAGGAAAAGTTTGGTTACTTCTGCCTCCGAGCAAGGACAGAAGGAGAAGTGGGGGGTTCCAGCCGTGATTGTGGTCAATTTTAGTTCCTGTATGTGTGGAGCTGAGAACTTATTATTGATCGATGTAGTTTTGCCTGTGAAAAATGTGGCGAAATCATCAGCTGTTATAGAAGTTGTGGGAGGTGGTGGAGGGGGACAAAGCAGTGTATTAAATGTTTTGAAAAGGTTGCGTGCGTCCGGGGAATTGTTGATCCTGTTGTGGAAGTATGAAGATTTGGCTGTATGTACTTGGGTAGCGAAAGATGAGAGCATAGACCGATACATACTGAGGTCGGATGGATCCTTAGATTTGTGCCATTTTCTCTCGGCTGCCCTAAGTTTGGAACGATGCTCACGAAGAACATCGGATAACCAAGGGGTTGTCGGAGCAGATCGTGCTGGCCTGGAGGAGAGAGGGCATATAGCATCTAGACAGGAGGTAAGAGTGGAGCATAAGGTGTCAGTTGCTGCATTAGTGTCCAGGGATGAGAAGTGAGTAGGAGAGGGAAGGGAGGAGGATACTAAAGAAGAAAGATGGGAGTGTGAGAGAGAGCGTAGGTTTCTTCTGAAAGTAACAGGTAGAGGGGTTGGGAGTGCACAAGTAGCAAGATGTAGGTCAAATGTAATGAAGAAGTGGTCAGAGATGTGTAGGGGTTTGACCACAATGTTGTCTGAAATACAATTTCGCATGTAAATGAGATCAAGTTGGTTGCCAGATTTATGAGTGCATGTAGTGATAACACGTTGTAGATCAAATGAAGCTAGAAGTGAATTGAAGTCAGCAGCATAGGGTTTGTGAGTTCAAATGTCTCGCCCGCACGCAAAATGGCTCAATCGAAACTCAAAAAGCAACAGCTTCGCACTTGTAATAGCTCCAGAAGGGAACGATATGAAAAAAACAAAAGCTTCCCTTGGAGCGTACTCTCAGTTATCAATTTTAATGATTGCAATAAAAACTAGAATTTAAAGCAAAACAATCGCAGGACAAATAACAGAAGAACACTCCTTTTCTAACAGTGAATAGATGTAAATAAAACAAACGAATAACTAAATAGAACAACAGAGTACTTTAAGAAGCAGCTCAAAATTAATATTAACGAATAAGTGAATAGAAACTACAGAGTGCGTTTTAGAAGCTGCTCAAATTTAATATTAACCAATAAGTAAATAGAAACTACAGAGTGCATTTTAGAAGCAGCTCAAATTTAATATTAACCAATAAGTAAATAGAAACTACAGAGTGCATTTTAGAAGCAGCTCAAATTTAATATTAACCAATAAGTAAATAGAAACTACAGAGTGCGTTTTAGAAGCAGCTCAAATTTAATATTAACCAATAAGTAAATAGAAACTACAGAGTGCGTTTTAGAAGCAGCTCAAATTTAATATTAACCAATAAGTAAGTAGAAACTACAGAGTGCTTTTTAGAAGCTGCTCAAATTTAATATTAACCAATAAGTGAATAGAAACTACAGAGTGCTTAAGAGAACAGCGGCTTAAAATTAATACTTAGGAATAAGTAATTAAACAGAAACAACAAAGTGCTTTTAGCAGCAACTCTAAGTAACGACCGCCTAGCGAAATAGTATTAAAGTAGACACTTACGCGTCGTCGTTCTTTCTCGTCTGAGGACTGAACTCACTTTAAATTAAAAACTAGTTATATAATAATTACCTGAAATAATAAATGATTAACATACATTCAGAAAAGAATCACTCAGCCATGACTGAAATAACAGGGACTGAATACTTGGAATACTGAATGATGAAATAACATTTTTGCAAAAATATCGAAAATAAAAACTCAGTCAGGTCACTTATGACCCATGTTATGCATCAAAGGGTTAATTAGCATTAGCTAGCGATAACTGATACACGTCAGTTTTAAGTTAGCTTACTTTGGTACGCAAGCATGTACCGATCGGAATAAAATCATAATTTGATGTTTGAACAAATAGGTTAACATTAGTGTTACGGATTTGTAATTTGATAATCTTGCTTATCTTCGATCTCCGGTTAGCAGATGTCCAGTAAACAGCTGGAATGTCACAAAACTCATTCAGCCAATCAGCAGCGAGATTGATGACCGATTAGCTCTTTCCTCTCGGTAGGAATTGATTGGCTGCTTTGCCCCACTTGTTCGAAGCTTTAGGATTTGCATTAGGACCTGTTCGGTTGTAGTTACAAAGGAGTATGCACCTAGTTCGGACTTCGTTCAGAAATGTTCAGACAACGTTCGGAAGTATTCAAATCTTGTTAGGAAATGTTAGGAATTGTTCAGCCGGCTGATCGCTGGAAGGTACATGCGCTTGCTGTTCTTCGCTTCCAGCACACGCGACTGCACCCAACTTGCCAAAACGAGCCCCTACTCCAAGAAATACGAGATTGACCCGGCACGAGCTAAAGTCTCTCAATATCTTGAATGCTACACATTACAGTGGGTCATTATTTGGACCGCTTTATTTCATTTAATATTTTTTTTGGCCTCTAATACGGGGGCATGAAAAAAGAGATGACATTACCTTGATCGGGTTTGTGAATAATGGGTGAGGGAAGGGACTTTCGTAACTTTTACTTCTCCCATTTGGAGTGAGGGGAGTGACGAAAATCATGTTGGCAGGTGTCGGCACCCTAGATTACCCTTGGTGAGCGTAGTGGTTCAGCGCACAGGTCCAAGGGCATAGAGACACATCTCGAGTTTCTCGTCATCAGCGCATAAATCTTTCACCTTTTACTAAAGATTTCCGTGGAGGGGAACCTTTGCGAGTGACCTGTATTTTTGGGGGCTCTGCTCACAGCAGAGCTACGCTATAGTGTCAAGAGCAGAGTCAATCTGGCCACCCGCCAGCGTGCAGTGGAACGACGCGCGCCTCGTCATGGTCTGTGTTTGCAGCCTTTGCGCTTCCAGCTTCGCGGCTTCAAATTTCTTTAGCCAGCATGGAAAGACAGCGTTCTCTCGTCCATGACGGGATACAAACCCTGGACGGGATCAAACAAAGATGGCTTCCGCTCTTTTGGCCCCATCAGTGACTCGTGCACTTCGAGCCTTCTTTGTTGACCCCGAAAGCCAGCCTCTGCTGCCTGCGTTGTTGGTATAGTTTAACTGGCACTGCACCCGTACGAAAAATGGAGGTGGCAGAAAGGAGCTCAGTGAACAAAAAGCCTGCCGTGACCCGGATTCGAACCGGGGTTGCTGCGGCCACAACGCAGAGTACTAACCACTATACGATCACGGCGCACCACTGGCTCACATCTGGTGGTGCCGGCCGTCCGAATTGAAAAAAAAGGGCTAGCGGCGCTTTTTATTACTGTGGAGAGAGGGCACACAAATCTGTGCTAGGGACACGGAAGAAAAGGGCCCGCCTACTTCTCCTCAGCACTGGTGAAGAGCGTAGTCGGCAGGATTCGAACCTGCGCGGGGAGAGCCCAATGGATTTCTAGTCCATCGCCTTAACCACTCGGCCACGACTACGGCGACCCTGACGTCCTCTGTCCCGTTGTCGACCTCAAAGTTGGCTGAAAAAACAATGAACTGGCTACCGCTTTACTAAAATCGTCTAGCGCAAAACTCCTAAAGGGGAAAACAGCCCACCACAAGCAACGAAAAATTCATGAAGCAATCACTCTATGTGAACTCTGTCACATCTTTAAGCGTACGCCGACACACGGCAGTGCTGGACTGTCACGACTGCAAGCTGAGGCCGCCGACAAGAAGATGGCCCTTCGCCCGAACAGGGACTTGAACCCTTGACCCTCAGATTAAAAGTCTGATGCTCTACCGACTGAGCTATCCGGGCTCTTGTGTTTTGTGTGCCTCTTACTTTTTATATAAGAACACTTTCTCCACAAGCCGCCTGGGAGAAACGCACTTGCCACAGGAGCTACGGGACAAAGGCTGCACGCAATTACGTCAGAGAGAGCGAAAGCCAAAGGCCTTGGAAGGCCCAACCACCGTCGCAAGAAGCTAAAGGTAAAAGGGGGAATGCCCGACCGTAGTCGGCAGGGTTCAAACCTGCGCGGGGAGACCCCAATGGATTTCGAGTCCATCGCCTTAACCTCTCGGCCACGACTACGCCTGCATATGGACCGTCTGCTCCCTTGTCTCGAGGCGGGCAGCTCAGGATGCCGCCGAGCTTCAGTTGGCAAAAAGAAGCTGGACGTCCCCGTCGCTCAACGACAAAGGGCTGCCATGACCCGGATTCGAGCATTCTTTTCTGACCGCTTAAATCTTGCACTGAGCGCCTGCGTTGGTGGTATTGTGGGGAGCATAGCTGCCTTCTAAGCAGTTGACCTGGGTTGGATTCCCGGCCAACGCGTTGTTTTCGGCTGCGGTTGACCTCGAAGCAGAACTCCTTCTGTGACCTCTGTCTGCACCAAAAGCTTTTGGATGAGTTGTTCGACAGCAGCAGAGAGCTAGGTCTCCCCGTTGGGGAATCTAACCCCGGTCTTCCACGTGACAGGCGGAGATACTGTTCACTATACTAATGAAGAGTTGCGCTTGCTGTTCTTCGCTCCCTGCACCCAACTTGCCAAAACGAGCCCCTACTCCATGAAATACCAGATTGACCCGCCACGAGCTAAAGTCTCTCAATATCTTGAATGCTACACATTACAGTGGGTCATTATTTGGACCGCTTTATTTCATTTAATATTTTTTTTGGCCTCTAATACGGGGGCATGAAAAAAGAGATGACATTAACTTGATCGGGTTTGTGAATACTGGGTGAAGGAAGGGACTTTGGTAACTTTTACTTCTCCCACTTGGAGTGAGGGGGGTGACGAAAATCATGTTGGCAGGTGTCGGCACCCTAGATTACCCTTGGTGAGCGTAGTGGTTTACCACAGTGAGCGCACAGGTCCAAGGGCATAGAGACACATCTCGAGTTTCTCGTCATCAGCGCATAAATCTTTCGCCTTTTACTAAAGATTTCCGTGGAGGGGAACCTTTGCGAGTGACCTGTATTTTTGGGGGCTCTGCTCACAGCAGAGCTACGCTATAGTGTCAAGAGCAGAGTCAATCTGGCCACCCGCCAGCGTGCAGTGGAACGAAGCGCGCCTCGTCATGGTCTGTGTTTGCAGCCTTTGCGCTTCCAGCTTCGCCGCTTCAAATTTCTTTAGCCAGCATGGAAAGAGAGCGCTCTCTCGTCCATGACGGGATGCAAACCCTGGACGGGATCAAACAAAGATGGCTTCAGCTCTTTTGGCCCCATCAGTGACTCGTGCACTTCGAGCCTTCTTTGTTGACCCCGAAAGCCAGCCTCTGCTGCCTGCGTTGTTGGTATAGTTTAACTGGCACCGCACCCGTACGAAAAATGGAGGTGGCAGAAAGGAGCTCAGTGAACAAAAAGCCTTCCGTGACCCGGATTCGAACCGGGGTTGCTGCGGCCACAACGCAGAGTACTAACCACTATACGATCACGGCGCACCACTGGCTCACATCTGGTGGTGCTGGCCGTCCGAATTGAAAAAAAAGGGCTAGCGGCGCTTTTTATTACTGTGGAGAGAGGGCACACAAATGCGTGCTAGGGACACGGAAGAAAAGGGCCCGCCTACTTCTCCTCAGCACTGGTGAAGAGCGTAGTCGGCAGGATTCGAACCTGCGTGGGGAGACCCCAATGGATTTCTAGTCCATCGCCTTAACCACTCGGCCACGACTACGGCGACCCTGACGTCCTCTGTCCCGTTGTCGACCTCAAAGTTGGCTGAAAAGACAATGAACTGGCTACCGCTTTACTAAAATCGTCT
>NC_133361.1:97209150-97231650 GCF_049309525.1 Garra rufa
CGGCGTGGTTCCCGTGAAACACCCGCTCAAATTTGCACAGGAAGTTGCAATATCTCTGGAAAAAAGCCGACTTGGGACTCCATACTCTGGGGTCATGGGGGGCCCTCTGGTACCTAGCCATGCCCGGAGTATGGAGATCCAAGTCGGGTCCTCGGCTACAGTTCGGCCCCCTGGGTCCGAGGGGCCCCAAACTTCGCAACCTGGTAGCCTAGGGTCCCCCCTGCCACATACTAGCAGGACGAGTCCCTAGAGCGCAGGGAATTTTTTTTTGGCTTCCTTTGTCAAAATCTCTCACAAAGGCCTCTTGCACTCATAGACAGAAAGAGCCTCTCCAAAGGGCACATTGAAAATATAGGTTAGGGTTAAGAAACAGACTCGGGGCCCATCTAGGGCCCTGGTATCCAGGATCCTGACTCAGGGGCCCCTGGACTACCACCGTGTCAAATTTGGAGCCCCTGTGACCTTTTGACCCCTGCTTTCCAGACATCCGTCCTGCAACCTATTTGACATAGGCTGTTCGTCGACGATTGGGCCAATTAAGCACGAAAACGGGTCGAATGGACACGAGGCTGCAGACACGGCCCCAGGGGCCCCTGACGAGGCGTGGATGTCAATTTGGGGCCGAACAAACCTTTTGGTCCGCTGTCCAACGAACCACCTATGAAATCGCATGCAATAAGTTGCACGCGTCCTCGGCCACTGTTCGGCCCCCGGGGGTCCGAGGGCCCCCAAACTTCGCATCCTGGTAGCCTAGGGTCCCCCTGCCACATACTAGGAGGACGAGTCCCTAGAGCGCAGGGATTTTTTTTTGGCTTCCTTTGTCAAAATCTCTCACAAAGGCCTCTTGCACTCATAGACAGAAAGAGCCTCTCCAAATGGCACATTGAAAATATAGGTTAGGGTTAAGAAACAGACTCGGGGCCCATCTAGTGCCCTGGTATCCAGGATCCTGACTCAGGGGCCCCTGGACTACCACCGTGTCAAATTTGGAGCCCCTGCGACCTTTTGACCCCTGCTTTTCAGACATCCGTCCTGCAACCTATTTGACATAGGCTGTTCGTCGACGATTGGGCCAATTAAGCACGAAAACGGGTCGAACGGACACGAGGCTGCAGACACGGCCCAAGGGGCCCCTGACGAGGCGTGGATGTCAATTTGGGGCCGAACGGACCTTTTGGTCCGATGTCCCACGAACCACCTATGAAAACGCATGCAATAAGTTGCACGCGTCCTCGGCCACTGTTCGGCCCCCGGGGGTCCGAGGGCCCCCAAACTTGGCATCCTGGTAGCCTAGGGTCCCCCCTGCCACATACTAGGAGGACGAGTCCCTAGAGCGCAGGGATTTTTTTTTGGCTTCCTTTGTCAAAATCTCTCACAAAGGCCTCTTGCACTCATAGACAGAAAGAGCCTCTCCAAAGGGCACATTGAAAATATAGGTTAGGGTTAAGAAACAGACTCGGGGCCCATCTAGGGCCCTGGTATCCAGGATCCTGACTCAGGGCCCCCTGGACTACCACCGTGTCAAATTTGGAGCCCCTGCGACCTTTTGACCCCTGCTTTTCAGACATCCGTCCTGCAACCTATTTGACATAGGCTGTTCGTCGACGATTGGGCCAATTAAGCACGAAAACGGGTCGAATGGACACGAGGCTGCAGACACGGCCCCAGGGGCCCCTGACGAGGCGTGAATGTCAATTTGGGGCCGAACAAACCTTTTGGTCCGCTGTCCAACGAACCACCTATGAAAACGCATGCAATAAGTTGCACGCGTCCTCGGCTACTGTTCGGCCCCCGGGGGTCCGATTGGCCCCAAACTTCGCATCCTGGTAGCCTAGGGGGCCCCCTGCCACATACTCGGAGGGCGAGTCCCTGGAGCGCAGGGAAAATTTTGACACCCACCTAGGACCCTGAAACCCGGGATCCTGAACCGGGGTCCCTTGGACTACCACCGTGCCAAATTTGGAGCCCCTGCAACTGTTTGTGGACAGTTGGGCCAATTAAGCACGAAAACGGGTCCAAGGGACACGAGGCTCCAGACACGGCCACAGGGGCCCCTGACGACCACTTTCGGGCCAATCTGACCTTTTGATGACATTGTGATGAAAAATAGGCACTTAGGTGGACAAATAGGCTGTTCGTGGGACGAGAGGAAGACTACGATGAAGACTAGGCACTTAGGTGGATCTTTAGGCACTTCGTGGACACGATGATGAAAAATAGGCACTTAGGTGGATGAATAGGCTGTTCGTGGGACGAGAGGAAGACTACGATGAAGACTAGGCACTTAGGTGGCACTTTAGGCACTTTGTGGACACGATGATGAAAAATAGGCACTTAGGTGGATGAATAGGCTGTTCGTGGGACGAGAGGAAGACTACGATGAAGAGTAGGCACTTAGGTGGCACTTTAGGCACCTTGTGGACACGATGATGAAAAATAGGCACTTAGGTGGATGAATAGGCTGTCCGTGGGACGAGAGGAAGACTACGATGAAGACTAGGCACTTAGGGAACTGGCCCCCTAGTGGTGGAAAAAACATCCCTTGAACCACCTATGGGTCCGTAAACCAATTATTAGGGTACACAATTCATTTAAGTTGGACCTTGGATCCAAAAAGTGCCTATTCATCCATTCCGTCCCCTATTGCGCCATCTGGCAACTTAAATGAATTGGCAAAAATCCACAGACTGCCTAAGTTCCCTTGCCCTTAAGTCAGGTACTTGATGCCCTCGAGTAATCTAAATGACAGGCCGGTGACGAAATCCCTAAGTGCTGCGCGGCGCCCCCTAATAATTTTTTGGCCCCCAAACAACGCCTATGGTTCGATAGGGCCTCTCGCGCCGAAGCGGGGGACGGTGGTCCCGTCTCCCGAGACCCTCCAGGGGCCCCGCAATGGGGCAAAATTGCCCTAAAAATGCTTTTCCCCCGGCCTGTCAGATAAGTCACAGGATGGATCTAGCAGTGGACATTACATTAAAAGGTCATATTTCATAAAGACAGTGGATATATGTGGTGAAACCTACTGTACACCACACAGGGGACACACCACAACACACTGATGTACATTACAGTTATTAATTATGCAAAATTTGCATAATATTCAACTGTCCACAGACCGCCTATAGGGCACCTGTCAAATAGGTTACAGATGGGATGCTGTTTTTGACTTTGACATTTTCAGCCGGTGAATTCCCGTAAAGAATTGGGGATTTCAACACATGTGTGGAAGGCCAGTGAGTAGCTTATTAAATTACAGGTGGGATGCCAATGCAACAAAAGGTCAAAGTTCATAATTACAGTGCTTTTATGTGGTTTAACCTGTTGTATGCCACACAGGGGGAACAGAACAAAAAAATCATGTACAGTACAGTTTTTAATTATGCAAAATTTGCATACAATTGGACTGTCCTAGGGAAGCCTATATGGGACCTGTCAAATAAGTTACCGGTTGGATGCTGTTTTTGACTTTGACATTTTCAGCTGGTGAATTCCTGTAAAGAATTGGGGATTTCAACACATGTGTGGAAGGCCAGTGAGTAGCTTATTAAGTTACAGGTGGGATGTTGAATTTGACCGGATGTTTCTCAAGGATGTTACGAAGATCCAAGTCGGCATGGTTCTTGAGAAACACCCGGTCAAAGCTGGAACGGAAGTGGCCATATCTCTGGAAAAAAGCCTACTTGTGGCTCCATACTCTGGGGTCATGGGGGGCCCTCGGGTACCTACCCATGCCCGGAGTATGGAGTTCCAAGTCGGCATGGTTTCTGAGATACACCCGGTCAAAGCTGGACCGGAAGTGGCCATATCTCTGGAAAAAAGCCTACTTGGGGCTCCATGCTCTGTGGTCATGGGGGGGCCTCTGGTACCTACCCATGCCCGGAGTATGGAGATCCAAGTCGGCATGGTTTCTGAGATACACCCGGTCAAAGCTGGACCGGAAGTGGCCATATCTCGATAACGGAAAGTCCCAGGAGCTTGGGACGGTGGGGTCTGAAGGGGCCCTATGGGCCCTCCTCATGCCCGGAGTTTAGAGCTCCAACTCTGCTTAACTCCCAAGATACACTCGGTTATATATAAGGGACTTTCGGACAAAACGGTCGATATCTAGGAAACGACGAGTCCCAGCGGATCGTCCTTCGGGGTGTTGAGGGTCCCCTGGGGGCCCTCTCAGACCCCAGAGTCCCGAGCCTCTGGGACCCTTATTTCTGAAGTGCACCCTTTCCTATTGGCCCCCGTATCTTGGCCTGTGGGGGCGCTAGAAGCACGGGCTAGGGCCCTTTGGAGAGGGGCCCTCGGGCCCTTACTCTGACCCGAGTTTGGCGTCGCTCGGTGCCCGGGCCCCCGAGTTATAGCCGTTCAAATTTTGGAGCCAACCTGCAACTTATTTGACAGAGCCCCTATAGGCTTCCCCTGGACAGTACATTAATGGGTCATATTTCATAACTACAGTGATTTTATGGGGTAAAACCTACTGTACACCACACAGGGGACACTGCTCCACACACTCATGTACATTGCAGCTATTAATTATGCATTATTTGCATCAAATTGGACTGTCCGGGGGAAGCCTATAGGGGCTCTGTCAAATAGGTTACAAGTGGGATGCTGTTTTTGACTTTGACATTTTCAGCCGGTGAATTCCTGTAAAGAATTGGGGATTTCAACACATGTGTGGAAGGCCAGTGAGTAGCTTATTAAGTTACAGGTGGGATGTTGAATTTGACCGGATGTTTCTCAAGAACCAAGCCGACTTGGGGCTCCATACTCTGGGGTCATGGGGGGCCCTCTGGTACCTACCCATGCCCGGTGTATGGAGTTCCAAGTCGGCGTGGTTCCCAGGAAACACCCGGTCAAATTTCCACAGGAAGTTGCAATATCTCTGGAAAAAAGCCTACTTGGGGCTCCATACTCTGGGGTCATGGGGGGCCCTCGGGTACCTACCCATGCCCGGAGTATGGAGCTCCAAGTCGGCGTGGTTCCCGTGAAACACCCGTTCAAAGTTGCACAGGAAGTTGCAATATCTCTGGAAAAAAGCCGACTTGGGGCTCCATACTCTGTGGTCATGGGGGGCCCTCTGGTACCTACCAATGCCCGGAGTATGGAGCTCCAAGTCGGCGTGGTTCCCATGAAACACCCGCACAAAGTTCCACAGGAAGTTGCAATATCTCTGGAAAAAAGCCGACTTGGGGCTCCATACTCCGGGGTCATGGGGGGCCCTCTGGTACCTACCAATGCCCGGAGTATGGAGCTCCAAGTCGGCGTGGTTCCCGTGAAACACCCGCTCAAAATTCCACAGGAAGTTGCAATATCTCTGGAAAAAAGCCGACCTGGGACTCCATACTCTGGGGTCATGGGGGGCCCTCTGGTACCTACCAATGCCCGGAGTATGGAGCTCCAAGTCGGCGTGGTTCCCATGTAACTCCCGGTCAAATTTCCACAGGAAGTTGCAATATCTCTGGAAAAAAGCCGACTTGGGACTCCATACTCTGGGGTCATGGGGGGCCCTCTGGTACCTACCCATGCCTGGAGTATGGAGCTCCAAGTCGGCGTGGTTCCCATGTAACACCCGGTCAAATTTCCACAGGAAGTTGCAATATCTCTGGAAAAAAGCCGACTTGGGACTCCATGCTCTGGGGTCATGGGGGGCCCTCTGGTACCTACCCATGCCCGGAGTATGGAGCTCCAAGTCGGCGTGGTTCCCGTGAAACACCCGCTCAAATTTGCACAGGAAGTTGCAATATCTCTGGAAAAAAGCCGACTTGGGACTCCATACTCTGGGGTCATGGGGGGCCCTCTGGTACCTAGCCATGCCCGGAGTATGGAGATCCAAGTCGGGTCCTCGGCTACAGTTCGGCCCCCGGGGTCCGAGGGGCCCCAAACTTCGCAACCTGGTAGCCTAGGGTCCCCCCTGCCACATACTAGCAGGACGAGTCCCTAGAGCGCAGGGAATTTTTTTTTGGCTTCCTTTGTCAAAATCTCTCACAAAGGCCTCTTGCACTCATAGACAGAAAGAGCCTCTCCAAAGGGCACATTGAAAATATAGGTTAGGGTTAAGAAACAGACTCGGGGCCCATCTAGGGCCCTGGTATCCAGGATCCTGACTCAGGGGCCCCTGGACTACCACCGTGTCAAATTTGGAGCCCCTGCGACCTTTTGACCCCTGCTTTTCAGACATCCGTCCTGCAACCTATTTGACATAGGCTGTTCGTCGACGATTGGGCCAATTAAGCACAAAAACGGGTCGAACGGACACGAGGCTGCAGACACGGCCCAAGGGGCCCCTGACGAGGCGTGGATGTCAATTTGGGGCCGAACGGACCTTTTGGTCCGATGTCCCACGAACCACCTATGAAAACGCATGCAATAAGTTGCACGCGTCCTCGGCCACTGTTCGGCCCCCGGGGGTCCGAGGGCCCCCAAACTTCGCATCCTGGTAGCCTAGGGTCCCCCCTGCCACATACTAGGAGGACGAGTCCCTAGAGCGCAGGGATTTTTTTTTGGCTTCCTTTGTCAAAATCTCTCACAAAGGCCTCTTGCACTCATAGACAGAAAGAGCCTCTCCAAATGGCACATTGAAAATATAGGTTAGGGTTAAGAAACAGACTCGGGGCCCATCTAGGGCCGTGGTATTCAGGATCCTGACTCAGGGCCCCCTGGACTACCACCGTGTCAAATTTGGAGCCCCTGCGACCTTTTGACCCCTGCTTTTCAGACATCCGTCCTGCAACCTATTTGACATAGGCTGTTCGTCGACGATTGGGCCAATTAAGCACGAAAACGGGTCGAATGGACACGAGGCTGCAGACACGGCCCCAGGGGCCCCTGACGAGGCGTGAATGTCAATTTGGGGCCGAACAAACCTTTTGGTCCGCTGTCCAACGAACCACCTATGAAAACGCATGCAATAAGTTGCACGCGTCCTCGGCTACTGTTCGGCCCCCGGGGGTCCGATTGGCCCCAAACTTCGCATTCTGGTAGCCTAGGGGGCCCCCTGCCACATACTCGGAGGGCGAGTCCCTGGAGCGCAGGGAAAATTTTGACACCCACCTAGGACCCCGAAACCCGGGATCCTGAACCGGGGGCCCTTGGACTACCACCGTGCCAAATTTGGAGCCCCTGCAACTATTTGTGGACAAGTTGGGCCAATTAAGCACGAAAACAGGTCCAAGGGACACGAGGCTCCAGACACTGCCACAGGGGCCCCTGACGACCACTTTCGGGCCAATCTGACCTTTTGATGACATTGTGATGAAGAATAGGCACTTAGGTGGCACTTTAGGCACTTCGTGGACACGATGATGAAAAATAGGCACTTAGGTGGACAAATAGGCTGTTCGTGGGACGAGAGGAAGACTACGATGAAGACTAGGCACTTAGGTGGATCTTTAGGCACTTTGTGGACACGATGATGAAAAATAGGCACTTAGGTGGACAAATAGGCTGTTCGTGGGACGAGAGGAAGACTACGATGAAGACTAGGCACTTAGGTGGCACTTTAGGCACTTTGTGGACACGATGATGAAAAATAGGCACTTAGGTGGATGAATAGGCTGTTCGTGGGACGAGAGGAAGACTACGATGAAGAGTAGGCACTTAGGTGGCACTTTAGGCACTTTGTGGACACGATGATGAAAAATAGGCACTTAGGTGGACAAATAGGCTGTTCGTGGGACGAGAGGAAGACTACGATGAAGAGTAGGCACTTAGGTGGCACTTTAGGCACTTTGTGGACACGATGATGAAAAATAGGCACTTAGGTGGATGAATAGGCTGTCCGTGGGACGAGAGGAAGACTACGATGAAGACTAGGCACTTAGGGAACTGGCCCCCTAGTGGTGGAAAAAACATCCCTTGAACCACCTATGGGTCCGTAAACCAATTATTAGGGTACACAATTCATTTAAGTTGGACCTTGGATCCAAAAAGTGCCTATTCATCCATTCCGTCCCCTATTGCGCCATCTGGCAACTTAAATGAATTGGCAAAAATCCACAGACTGCCTAAGTTCCCTTGCCCGGACAAGGCTTCCGCTGACCAGTTCCCATGAAATGAAATCCGAACTAGCCAATAATCAGCAACTTACCCGGTTAAAACCGCGTCTCAGTTTCATTGTTAATCTCATGATTTTTTCATTTCTGTACCTTGACAGATGGGCGATAAGCTGTTTTTCCTTGAGATAACCGTCACAATGCAAGACCACACTTGTTTTTTCGAATGCGTGGCGTGAGTATTTTTGGAATCTTTTTTTTTACCCGGACAAGGCTTCCGCTGACCAGTTCCCACGAAATGAAATCCGAACTAGCCAATAATCAGCAACTTACCCGGTTAAAACCGCGTCTCAGTTTCATTGTTAATCTCATGATTTTTTCATTTCTGTACCTTGACAGATGGGCGATAAGCTGTTTTTCCTTGAGATAACGGTCACAATGCAAGACCACACTTGTTTTTTCGAATGCGTGGCGTGAGTATTTTTGGAATCTTTTTTTTTTACCCGGACAAGGCTTCCACTGACCAGTTCCCATATGGTCTACCGCCAGGATTCCTGGTTTTCACCTAGGTGGCCCGGGTTCAACTCCCGGTATTGGAAGGTGGGCTCCTCTGTGCTTCCCTCTACGAAAAAGGGCCACACGTCTTCCTGCGTCGAAAGCCGTTTTTTGGCCAGCAGTCGAGCTGCAGAAACCTAACCTAAGGTTGTGACCCCACAGACCTGCACCTTTGATAGCTCAGCTGGTAGAGCGGAGGACTGTAGGAGGAGCGTTGGCAATCCTTAGGTCGCTGGTTCGACTCCGGCTCGAAGGAGGTTGTTTTTCACGTGCCCACCTTTTTTGGGGGGGCCGGCCTTCTGAAAGCGGCCAACAGAGCTTGATTTCACAGTCCGCCATTGGGAGGGGGGGGGCAAAAGAGCTTTCCCTGACCGGGAATCGAACCCGGGCCGCGGCGGTGAGAGCGCCGAATCCTAACCACTAGACCACCAGGGAAGAGCCGATCTAATGCTGGCCTGCTAATAACATGAGAACAAGCAGACAGCAATACAGGCTTCTGTCACGTCGAAAACCAACGAGTCGGGCTGCAAGCACGAGGATCCCCAGGCGGTGGGCCAGTGGCGCAATGGATAACGCGTCTGACTACGGATCAGAAGATTCTAGGTTCGACTCCTGGCTGGCTCGCTCTCTGATTTTTGCGTAATGCAGTTTGGTTTTGATGTCACAGGCTAGCCGAATTGTTGCCCTATTCCTACGTGCCACCCGAGCTTTGAGAAAAAGTTGGACACGAAATGAAATCCGAAAAAGCCAATAATCAGCAACTCACCCGGTTAAAACCGCGTCTCAGTTTCATTGTTAATCTCATGATTTTTTCATTTCTGTACCTTGACAGACCGGCGATAGGCTGTTTTTCCTTGAGATAACGGTTACAATGCAAGACCACGCTTGTTTTTTCAAATGCGTGGCGTGAGTATTTTTGGATTTTTTTTTTTACCCGGACAAGGCTTCCGCTGACCAGTTCCCATATGGTCTACCGCCAGGATTCCTGGTTTTCACCTAGGTGGCCTGGGTTCGACTCCCGGTATTGGAAGGTGGGCTCCTCTGTGCTTCCCTCTACGAAAAAGGGCCACACGTCTTCCTGCGTCGAAAGCCGTTTTTTGGCCAGCAGTCGAGCTGCAGAAACCTAATAGGCCGAGGTTGTGACCTCACAGGCCGAGGTTGTGACCCCACAGACCTGCGCCTTCGATAGCTCAGCTGGTAGAGCGGAGGACTGTAGGAGGAGCGTTGGCAATCCTTAGGTCGCTGGTTCGACTCCGGCTCGAAGGAGGTTGTTTTTCACGTGCCCACCTTTTTTGGGGGGGGCCGGCCTTCTGAAAGCGGCCAACAGAGCTTGATTTCACAGTCCGCCATTGGGGGGGAGGGGGGGCAAAAGAGCTTTCCCTGACCGGGAATCGAACCCAGGCCGCGGCGGTGAGAGCGCCGAATCCTAACCACTAGACCACCAGGGAAGAGCCGATCTAATGCTGGCCTGCTAATAACATGAGAACAAGCAGACAGCAATACAGGCTTCTGTCACGTCGAAAACCAACGAGTCGGGCTGCAAGCACGAGGATCCCCAGGCGGTGGGCCAGTGGCGCAATGGATAACGCGTCTGACTACGGATCAGAAGATTCTAGGTTCGACTCCTGGCTGGCTCGCTCTCTGATTTTTGCGTAATGCAGTTTGGTTTTGATGTCACAGGCTTGCCGAATTGTTGCCCTATTCCTACGTGCCACCCGAGCTTTGAGATAAAGTTGGACACGAAATGAAATCCGAACTAGCCAATAATCAGCAACTCACCCGGTTAAAACCGCGTCTCAGTTTCATTGTTAATCTCATGATTTTTTCATTTCTGTACCTTGACAGACCGGCGATAGGCTGTTTTTCCTTGAGATAACGGTTACAATGCAAGACCACGCTTGTTTTTTCAAATGCGTGGCGTGAGTATTTTTGGAAATTTTTTTTTTCCCGGACAAGGCTTCCGCTGACCAGTTCCAATATGGTCTAGCGGTCAGGATTCCTGGTTTTCACCCAGGCGACCCGGGATCGACTCCCGGTATGGGAAGGCGGGCTCCTCTTTGCTACCGGTCAGGAGATAACGGTTACAATGCAAGACCACCCTTGTTTTTTCGAATGCGTGGCGTGAGTATTTTTGGAATCTTTTTTTTTACCCGGACAAGGCTTCCGCTGACCAGTTCCCACGAAATGAAATCCGAACTAGCCAATAATCAGCAACTTACCCGGTTAAAACCGCGTCTCAGTTTCATTGTTAATCTCATGATTTTTTCATTTCTGTACCTTGACAGATGGGCGATAAGCTGTTTTTAATTGAGATAACGGTCACAATGCAAGACCACACTTGTTTTTTCGAATGCGTGGCGTGAGTATTTTTGGAATCTTTTTTTTTACCCGGACAAGGCTTCCACTGACCAGTTCCCATATGGTCTACCGCCAGGATTCCTGGTTTTCACCTAGGTGGCCCGGGTTCGACTCCTGGTATTGGAAGGTGGGCTCCTCTGTGCTTCCCTCTACGAAAAAGGGCCACACGTCTTCCTGCGTCGAAAGCCGTTTTTTGGCCAGCAGTCGAGCTGCAGAAACCTAATAGGCCGAGGTTGTGACCCCACAGGCCGAGGTTGTGACCCCACAGACCTGCGCCTTCGATAGCTCAGATGGTAGAGCGGAGGACTGTAGGAGGAGCGTTGGCAATCCTTAGGTCGCTGGTTCGACTCCGGCTCGAAGGAGGTTGTTTTTCACGTGCCCACCTTTTTTGGGGGGGCCGGCCTTCTGAAAGCGGCCAACAGAGCTTGATTTCACAGTCCGCCATTGGGGGGGCAAAAGAGCTTTCCCTGACCGGGAATCGAACCCGGGCCGCGGCGGTGAGAGTGCCGAATCCTAACCACTAGACCACCAGGGAAGAGCCGATTTAATGCTGGCCTGCTAATAACATGAGAACAAGCAGACAGCAATACAGGCTTCTGTCACGTCGAAAACCAACGAGTCGGGCTGCAAGCACGAGTATCCCCAGGTGGTGGGCCAGTGGCGCAATGGATAACGCATCTGACTACGGATCAGAAGATTCTAGGTTCGACTCCTGGCTGGCTCGCTCTCTGATTTTTGCGTAATGCAGTTTGGTTTTGATGTCACAGGCTTGCCGAATTGTTGCCCTATTCCTACGTGCCACCCGAGCTTTGAGAAAAAGTTGGACACGAAATGAAATCCGAACTAGCCAATAATCAGCAACTCACCCGGTTAAAACCGCGTCTCAGTTTCATTGTTAATCTCATGATTTTTTCATTTCTGTACCTTGACAGACCGGCGATAGGCTGTTTTTCCTTGAGATAACGGTTACAACGCAAGACCACGCTTGTTTTTTCAAATGCGTGGCGTGAGTATTTTTGGATTTTTTTTTTTTTACCCGGACAAGGCTTCCGCTGACCAGTTCCCATATGGTCTAGCGGTCAGGATTCCTGGTTTTACCCAGGCGGCCCGGGTTCGACTCCCGGTATGGGAAGGCGGGCTCATCTTTGCTACCGGTCAGGATTCCTGGTTTTCACCCAGGCGGCCTGGGTTCGACTCCCGGTATGGGAAGGCGAGCTCCTCTTTGCTACCGGTCAGGAGATGACGGTTACAATGCAAGACCACGCTTGTTTTTTCGAATGCGTGGCGTGAGTATTTTTGGAATCTTTTTTTTTTCCCGGACAAGGCTTCCGCTGACCAGTTCCCACGAAATGAAATCTGAACTAGCCAATAATCAGCAACTTACCCGGTTAAAACCGCGTCTCAGTTTCATTGTTAATCTCATGATTTTTTCATTTCTGTACCTTGACAGACGGGCGATAGGCTGTTTTTCCTTGAGATAACGGTCACAATGCAAGACCACACTTGTTTTTTCGAATGCGTGGCGTGAGTATTTTTGGAATCTTTTTTTTTACCCGGACAAGGCTTCCACTGACCAGTTCCCATATGGTCTACCGCCAGGATTCCTGGTTTTCACCTAGGTGGCCCGGGTTCGACTCCTGGTATTGGAAGGTGGGCTCCTCTGTGCTTCCCTCTACGAAAAAGGGCCACACGTCTTCCTGCGTCGAAAGCCGTTTTTTGGCCAGCAGTCGAGCTGCAGAAACCTAACCTAAGGTTGTGACCCCACAGACCTGCACCTTTGATAGCTCAGCTGGTAGAGCGGAGGACTGTAGGAGGAGCGTTGGCAATCCTTAGGTCGCTGGTTCGACTCCGGCTCGAAGGAGGTTGTTTTTCACGTGCCCACCTTTTTTGGGGGGGCCGGCCTTCTGAAAGCGGCCAACAGAGCTTGATTTCACAGTCCGCCATTGGGGGGGGAGGGGGGGGCAAAAGAGCTTTCCCTGACCGGGAATCGAACCCGGGCCGCGGCGGTGAGAGCGCCGAATCCTAACCACTAGACCACCAGGGAAGAGCCGATCTAATGCTGGCCTGCTAATAACATGAGAACAAGCAGACAGCAATACAGGCTTCTGTCACGTCGAAAACCAACGAGTCGGGCTGCAAGCACGAGGATCCCCAGGCGGTGGGCCAGTGGCGCAATGGATAACGCGTCTGACTACGGATCAGAAGATTCTAGGTTCGACTCCTGGCTGGCTCGCTCTCTGATTTTTGCGTAATGCAGTTTGGTTTTGATGTCACAGGCTAGCCGAATTGTTGCCCTATTCCTACGTGCCACCCGAGCTTTGAGAAAAAGTTGGACACGAAATGAAATCCGAAAAAGCCAATAATCAGCAACTCACCCGGTTAAAACCGCGTCTCAGTTTCATTGTTAATCTCATGATTTTTTCATTTCTGTACCTTGACAGACCGGCGATAGGCTGTTTTTCCTTGAGATAACGGTTACAATGCAAGACCACGCTTGTTTTTTCAAATGCGTGGCGTGAGTATTTTTGGATTTTTTTTTTTACCCGGACAAGGCTTCCGCTGACCAGTTCCCATATGGTCTACCGCCAGGATTCCTGGTTTTCACCTAGGTGGCCTGGGTTCGACTCCCGGTATTGGAAGGTGGGCTCCTCTGTGCTTCCCTCTACGAAAAAGGGCCACACGTCTTCCTGCGTCGAAAGCCGTTTTTTGGCCAGCAGTCGAGCTGCAGAAACCTAATAGGCCGAGGTTGTGACCTCACAGGCCGAGGTTGTGACCCCACAGACCTGCGCCTTCGATAGCTCAGCTGGTAGAGCGGAGCACTGTAGGAGGAGCGTTGGCAATCCTTAGGTCGCTGGTTCGACTCCGGCTCGAAGGAGGTTGTTTTTCACGTGCCCACCTTTTTTGGGGGGGGCCGGCCTTCTGAAAGCGGCCAACAGAGCTTGATTTCACAGTCCGCCATTGGGGGGGAGGGGGGGCAAAAGAGCTTTCCCTGACCGGGAATCGAACCCAGGCCGCGGCGGTGAGAGCGCCGAATCCTAACCACTAGACCACCAGGGAAGAGCCGATCTAATGCTGGCCTGCTAATAACATGAGAACAAGCAGACAGCAATACAGGCTTCTGTCACGTCGAAAACCAACGAGTCGGGCTGCAAGCACGAGGATCCCCAGGCGGTGGGCCAGTGGCGCAATGGATAACGCGTCTGACTACGGATCAGAAGATTCTAGGTTCGACTCCTGGCTGGCTCGCTCTCTGATTTTTGCGTAATGCAGTTTGGTTTTGATGTCACAGGCTTGCCGAATTGTTGCCCTATTCCTACGTGCCACCCGAGCTTTGAGATAAAGTTGGACACGAAATGAAATCCGAACTAGCCAATAATCAGCAACTCACCCGGTTAAAACCGCGTCTCAGTTTCATTGTTAATCTCATGATTTTTTCATTTCTGTACCTTGACAGACCGGCGATAGGCTGTTTTTCCTTGAGATAACGGTTACAATGCAAGACCACGCTTGTTTTTTCAAATGCGTGGCGTGAGTATTTTTGGAAAAATTTTTTTTTCCCGGACAAGGCTTCCGCTGACCAGTTCCAATATGGTCTAGCGGTCAGGATTCCTGGTTTTCACCCAGGCGACCCGGGATCGACTCCCGGTATGGGAAGGCGGGCTCCTCTTTGCTACCGGTCAGGAGATAACGGTTACAATGCAAGACCACCCTTGTTTTTTCGAATGCGTGGCGTGAGTATTTTTGGAATCTTTTTTTTTACCCGGACAAGGCTTCCGCTGACCAGTTCCCACGAAATGAAATCCGAACTAGCCAATAATCAGCAACTTACCCGGTTAAAACCGCGTCTCAGTTTCATTGTTAATCTCATGATTTTTTCATTTCTGTACCTTGACAGATGGGCGATAAGCTGTTTTTAATTGAGATAACGGTCACAATGCAAGACCACACTTGTTTTTTCGAATGCGTGGCGTGAGTATTTTTGGAATCTTTTTTTTTACCCGGACAAGGCTTCCACTGACCAGTTCCCATATGGTCTACCGCCAGGATTCCTGGTTTTCACCTAGGTGGCCCGGGTTCGACTCCTGGTATTGGAAGGTGGGCTCCTCTGTGCTTCCCTCTACGAAAAAGGGCCACACGTCTTCCTGCGTCGAAAGCCGTTTTTTGGCCAGCAGTCGAGCTGCAGAAACCTAATAGGCCGAGGTTGTGACCCCACAGGCCGAGGTTGTGACCCCACAGACCTGCGCCTTCGATAGCTCAGATGGTAGAGCGGAGGACTGTAGGAGGAGCGTTGGCAATCCTTAGGTCGCTGGTTCGACTCCGGCTCGAAGGAGGTTGTTTTTCACGTGCCCACCTTTTTTGGGGGGGCCGGCCTTCTGAAAGCGGCCAACAGAGCTTGATTTCACAGTCCGCCATTGGGGGGGCAAAAGAGCTTTCCCTGACCGGGAATCGAACCCGGGCCGCGGCGGTGAGAGTGCCGAATCCTAACCACTAGACCACCAGGGAAGAGCCGATTTAATGCTGGCCTGCTAATAACATGAGAACAAGCAGACAGCAATACAGGCTTCTGTCACGTCGAAAACCAACGAGTCGGGCTGCAAGCACGAGTATCCCCAGGTGGTGGGCCAGTGGCGCAATGGATAACGCATCTGACTACGGATCAGAAGATTCTAGGTTCGACTCCTGGCTGGCTCGCTCTCTGATTTTTGCGTAATGCAGTTTGGTTTTGATGTCACAGGCTTGCCGAATTGTTGCCCTATTCCTACGTGCCACCCGAGCTTTGAGAAAAAGTTGGACACGAAATGAAATCCGAACTAGCCAATAATCAGCAACTCACCCGGTTAAAACCGCGTCTCAGTTTCATTGTTAATCTCATGATTTTTTCATTTCTGTACCTTGACAGACCGGCGATAGGCTGTTTTTCCTTGAGATAACGGTTACAACGCAAGACCACGCTTGTTTTTTCAAATGCGTGGCGTGAGTATTTTTGGATTTTTTTTTTTTTACCCGGACAAGGCTTCCGCTGACCAGTTCCCATATGGTCTAGCGGTCAGGATTCCTGGTTTTACCCAGGCGGCCCGGGTTCGACTCCCGGTATGGGAAGGCGGGCTCATCTTTGCTACCGGTCAGGATTCCTGGTTTTCACCCAGGCGGCCTGGGTTCGACTCCCGGTATGGGAAGGCGAGCTCCTCTTTGCTACCGGTCAGGAGATGACGGTTACAATGCAAGACCACGCTTGTTTTTTCGAATGCGTGGCGTGAGTATTTTTGGAATCTTTTTTTTTACCCGGACAAGGCTTCCGCTGACCAGTTCCCACGAAATGAAATCCGAACTAGCCAATAATCAGCAACTTACCCGGTTAAAACCGCGTCTCAGTTTCATTGTTAATCTCATGATTTTTTCATTTCTGTACCTTGACAGATGGGCGATAAGCTGTTTTTAATTGAGATAACGGTCACAATGCAAGACCACACTTGTTTTTTCGAATGCGTGGCGTGAGTATTTTTGGAATCTTTTTTTTTACCCGGACAAGGCTTCCACTGACCAGTTCCCATATGGTCTACCGCCAGGATTCCTGGTTTTCACCTAGGTGGCCCGGGTTCGACTCCTGGTATTGGAAGGTGGGCTCCTCTGTGCTTCCCTCTACGAAAAAGGGCCACACGTCTTCCTGCGTCGAAAGCCGTTTTTTGGCCAGCAGTCGAGCTGCAGAAACCTAATAGGCCGAGGTTGTGACCCCACAGGCCGAGGTTGTGACCCCACAGACCTGCGCCTTCGATAGCTCAGATGGTAGAGCGGAGGACTGTAGGAGGAGCGTTGGCAATCCTTAGGTCGCTGGTTCGACTCCGGCTCGAAGGAGGTTGTTTTTCACGTGCCCACCTTTTTTGGGGGGGCCGGCCTTCTGAAAGCGGCCAACAGAGCTTGATTTCACAGTCCGCCATTGGGGGGGCAAAAGAGCTTTCCCTGACCGGGAATCGAACCCGGGCCGCGGCGGTGAGAGTGCCGAATCCTAACCACTAGACCACCAGGGAAGAGCCGATTTAATGCTGGCCTGCTAATAACATGAGAACAAGCAGACAGCAATACAGGCTTCTGTCACGTCGAAAACCAACGAGTCGGGCTGCAAGCACGAGTATCCCCAGGTGGTGGGCCAGTGGCGCAATGGATAACGCATCTGACTACGGATCAGAAGATTCTAGGTTCGACTCCTGGCTGGCTCGCTCTCTGATTTTTGCGTAATGCAGTTTGGTTTTGATGTCACAGGCTTGCCGAATTGTTGCCCTATTCCTACGTGCCACCCGAGCTTTGAGAAAAAGTTGGACACGAAATGAAATCCGAACTAGCCAATAATCAGCAACTCACCCGGTTAAAACCGCGTCTCAGTTTCATTGTTAATCTCATGATTTTTTCATTTCTGTACCTTGACAGACCGGCGATAGGCTGTTTTTCCTTGAGATAACGGTTACAACGCAAGACCACGCTTGTTTTTTCAAATGCGTGGCGTGAGTATTTTTGGATTTTTTTTTTTTTACCCGGACAAGGCTTCCGCTGACCAGTTCCCATATGGTCTAGCGGTCAGGATTCCTGGTTTTACCCAGGCGGCCCGGGTTCGACTCCCGGTATGGGAAGGCGGGCTCATCTTTGCTACCGGTCAGGAT
This sequence comes from Garra rufa, assembly GCF_049309525.1. Classification (NCBI taxonomy): domain Eukaryota; kingdom Metazoa; phylum Chordata; class Actinopteri; order Cypriniformes; family Cyprinidae; genus Garra; species Garra rufa. Next base: position 97,226,705 of record NC_133361.1, read on the forward strand.
TCCTGGTTTTCACCCAGGCGGCCTGGGTTCGACTCCCGGTATGGGAAGGCGAGCTCCTCTTTGCTACCGGTCAGGAGATGACGGTTACAATGCAAGACCACGCTTGTTTTTTCGAATGCGTGGCGTGAGTATTTTTGGAATCTTTTTTTTTTCCCGGACAAGGCTTCCGCTGACCAGTTCCCACGAAATGAAATCTGAACTAGCCAATAATCAGCAACTTACCCGGTTAAAACCGCGTCTCAGTTTCATTGTTAATCTCATGATTTTTTCATTTCTGTACCTTGACAGACGGGCGATAGGCTGTTTTTCCTTGAGATAACGGTCACAATGCAAGACCACACTTGTTTTTTCGAATGCGTGGCGTGAGTATTTTTGGAATCTTTTTTTTTACCCGGACAAGGCTTCCACTGACCAGTTCCCATATGGTCTACCGCCAGGATTCCTGGTTTTCACCTAGGTGGCCCGGGTTCGACTCCTGGTATTGGAAGGTGGGCTCCTCTGTGCTTCCCTCTACGAAAAAGGGCCACACGTCTTCCTGCGTCGAAAGCCGTTTTTTGGCCAGCAGTCGAGCTGCAGAAACCTAACCTAAGGTTGTGACCCCACAGACCTGCACCTTTGATAGCTCAGCTGGTAGAGCGGAGGACTGTAGGAGGAGCGTTGGCAATCCTTAGGTCGCTGGTTCGACTCCGGCTCGAAGGAGGTTGTTTTTCACGTGCCCACCTTTTTTGGGGGGGCCGGCCTTCTGAAAGCGGCCAACAGAGCTTGATTTCACAGTCCGCCATTGGGGGGGGAGGGGGGGGGCAAAAGAGCTTTCCCTGACCGGGAATCGAACCCGGGCCGCGGCGGTGAGAGCGCCGAATCCTAACCACTAGACCACCAGGGAAGAGCCGATCTAATGCTGGCCTGCTAATAACATGAGAACAAGCAGACAGCAATACAGGCTTCTGTCACGTCGAAAACCAACGAGTCGGGCTGCAAGCACGAGGATCCCCAGGCGGTGGGCCAGTGGCGCAATGGATAACGCGTCTGACTACGGATCAGAAGATTCTAGGTTCGACTCCTGGCTGGCTCGCTCTCTGATTTTTGCGTAATGCAGTTTGGTTTTGATGTCACAGGCTAGCCGAATTGTTGCCCTATTCCTACGTGCCACCCGAGCTTTGAGAAAAAGTTGGACACGAAATGAAATCCGAAAAAGCCAATAATCAGCAACTCACCCGGTTAAAACCGCGTCTCAGTTTCATTGTTAATCTCATGATTTTTTCATTTCTGTACCTTGACAGACCGGCGATAGGCTGTTTTTCCTTGAGATAACGGTTACAATGCAAGACCACGCTTGTTTTTTCAAATGCGTGGCGTGAGTATTTTTGGATTTTTTTTTTTACCCGGACAAGGCTTCCGCTGACCAGTTCCCATATGGTCTACCGCCAGGATTCCTGGTTTTCACCTAGGTGGCCTGGGTTCGACTCCCGGTATTGGAAGGTGGGCTCCTCTGTGCTTCCCTCTACGAAAAAGGGCCACACGTCTTCCTGCGTCGAAAGCCGTTTTTTGGCCAGCAGTCGAGCTGCAGAAACCTAATAGGCCGAGGTTGTGACCTCACAGGCCGAGGTTGTGACCCCACAGACCTGCGCCTTCGATAGCTCAGCTGGTAGAGCGGAGCACTGTAGGAGGAGCGTTGGCAATCCTTAGGTCGCTGGTTCGACTCCGGCTCGAAGGAGGTTGTTTTTCACGTGCCCACCTTTTTTGGGGGGGGCCGGCCTTCTGAAAGCGGCCAACAGAGCTTGATTTCACAGTCCGCCATTGGGGGGGAGGGGGGGCAAAAGAGCTTTCCCTGACCGGGAATCGAACCCAGGCCGCGGCGGTGAGAGCGCCGAATCCTAACCACTAGACCACCAGGGAAGAGCCGATCTAATGCTGGCCTGCTAATAACATGAGAACAAGCAGACAGCAATACAGGCTTCTGTCACGTCGAAAACCAACGAGTCGGGCTGCAAGCACGAGGATCCCCAGGCGGTGGGCCAGTGGCGCAATGGATAACGCGTCTGACTACGGATCAGAAGATTCTAGGTTCGACTCCTGGCTGGCTCGCTCTCTGATTTTTGCGTAATGCAGTTTGGTTTTGATGTCACAGGCTTGCCGAATTGTTGCCCTATTCCTACGTGCCACCCGAGCTTTGAGATAAAGTTGGACACGAAATGAAATCCGAACTAGCCAATAATCAGCAACTCACCCGGTTAAAACCGCGTCTCAGTTTCATTGTTAATCTCATGATTTTTTCATTTCTGTACCTTGACAGACCGGCGATAGGCTGTTTTTCCTTGAGATAACGGTTACAATGCAAGACCACGCTTGTTTTTTCAAATGCGTGGCGTGAGTATTTTTGGAAAAAATTTTTTTTCCCGGACAAGGCTTCCGCTGACCAGTTCCAATATGGTCTAGCGGTCAGGATTCCTGGTTTTCACCCAGGCGACCCGGGATCGACTCCCGGTATGGGAAGGCGGGCTCCTCTTTGCTACCGGTCAGGAGATAACGGTTACAATGCAAGACCACCCTTGTTTTTTCGAATGCGTGGCGTGAGTATTTTTGGAATCTTTTTTTTTACCCGGACAAGGCTTCCGCTGACCAGTTCCCACGAAATGAAATCCGAACTAGCCAATAATCAGCAACTTACCCGGTTAAAACCGCGTCTCAGTTTCATTGTTAATCTCATGATTTTTTCATTTCTGTACCTTGACAGATGGGCGATAAGCTGTTTTTAATTGAGATAACGGTCACAATGCAAGACCACACTTGTTTTTTCGAATGCGTGGCGTGAGTATTTTTGGAATCTTTTTTTTTACCCGGACAAGGCTTCCACTGACCAGTTCCCATATGGTCTACCGCCAGGATTCCTGGTTTTCACCTAGGTGGCCCGGGTTCGACTCCTGGTATTGGAAGGTGGGCTCCTCTGTGCTTCCCTCTACGAAAAAGGGCCACACGTCTTCCTGCGTCGAAAGCCGTTTTTTGGCCAGCAGTCGAGCTGCAGAAACCTAATAGGCCGAGGTTGTGACCCCACAGGCCGAGGTTGTGACCCCACAGACCTGCGCCTTCGATAGCTCAGATGGTAGAGCGGAGGACTGTAGGAGGAGCGTTGGCAATCCTTAGGTCGCTGGTTCGACTCCGGCTCGAAGGAGGTTGTTTTTCACGTGCCCACCTTTTTTGGGGGGGCCGGCCTTCTGAAAGCGGCCAACAGAGCTTGATTTCACAGTCCGCCATTGGGGGGGCAAAAGAGCTTTCCCTGACCGGGAATCGAACCCGGGCCGCGGCGGTGAGAGTGCCGAATCCTAACCACTAGACCACCAGGGAAGAGCCGATTTAATGCTGGCCTGCTAATAACATGAGAACAAGCAGACAGCAATACAGGCTTCTGTCACGTCGAAAACCAACGAGTCGGGCTGCAAGCACGAGTATCCCCAGGTGGTGGGCCAGTGGCGCAATGGATAACGCATCTGACTACGGATCAGAAGATTCTAGGTTCGACTCCTGGCTGGCTCGCTCTCTGATTTTTGCGTAATGCAGTTTGGTTTTGATGTCACAGGCTTGCCGAATTGTTGCCCTATTCCTACGTGCCACCCGAGCTTTGAGAAAAAGTTGGACACGAAATGAAATCCGAACTAGCCAATAATCAGCAACTCACCCGGTTAAAACCGCGTCTCAGTTTCATTGTTAATCTCATGATTTTTTCATTTCTGTACCTTGACAGACCGGCGATAGGCTGTTTTTCCTTGAGATAACGGTTACAACGCAAGACCACGCTTGTTTTTTCAAATGCGTGGCGTGAGTATTTTTGGATTTTTTTTTTTTTACCCGGACAAGGCTTCCGCTGACCAGTTCCCATATGGTCTAGCGGTCAGGATTCCTGGTTTTACCCAGGCGGCCCGGGTTCGACTCCCGGTATGGGAAGGCGGGCTCATCTTTGCTACCGGTCAGGATTCCTGGTTTTCACCCAGGCGGCCTGGGTTCGACTCCCGGTATGGGAAGGCGAGCTCCTCTTTGCTACCGGTCAGGAGATGACGGTTACAATGCAAGACCACGCTTGTTTTTTCGAATGCGTGGCGTGAGTATTTTTGGAATCTTTTTTTTTTCCCGGACAAGGCTTCCGCTGACCAGTTCCCACGAAATGAAATCTGAACTAGCCAATAATCAGCAACTTACCCGGTTAAAACCGCGTCTCAGTTTCATTGTTAATCTCATGATTTTTTCATTTCTGTACCTTGACAGACGGGCGATAGGCTGTTTTTCCTTGAGATAACGGTCACAATGCAAGACCACACTTGTTTTTTCGAATGCGTGGCGTGAGTATTTTTGGAATCTTTTTTTTTACCCGGACAAGGCTTCCACTGACCAGTTCCCATATGGTCTACCGCCAGGATTCCTGGTTTTCACCTAGGTGGCCCGGGTTCGACTCCTGGTATTGGAAGGTGGGCTCCTCTGTGCTTCCCTCTACGAAAAAGGGCCACACGTCTTCCTGCGTCGAAAGCCGTTTTTTGGCCAGCAGTCGAGCTGCAGAAACCTAATAGGCCGAGGTTGTGACCTCACAGGCCGAGGTTGTGACCCCACAGACCTGCGCCTTCGATAGCTCAGCTGGTAGAGCGGAGGACTGTAGGAGGAGTGTTGGCAATCCTTAGGTCGCTGGTTCGACTCCGGCTCGAAGGAGGTTGTTTTTCACGTGCCCACCTTTTTTGGGGGGGCTGGCCTTCTGAAAGCGGCCAACAGAGCTTGATTTCACAGTCCGCCATTGGGGGGGAGGGGGGGCAAAAGAGCTTTCCCTGACCGGGAATCGAACCCGGGCCGCGGCGGTGAGAGCGCCGAATCCTAACCACTAGACCACCAGGGAAGAGCCGATCTAATGCTGGCCTGCTAATAAGATGAGAACAAGCAGACAGCAATACAGGCTTCTGTCACGTCGA